>NW_015164233.1:53870-85460 GCF_001447785.1 Gekko japonicus
TCCGTGGTCATGTGGCCAGCATGACTAAACACCAAGGTGCACGGAACGCTGTTACCTTCCCACCAAAGTGGTACCTATTTATCTACTTGCAATTTCTCGCTTTCGAACTGCTAGGTTGGCAGGAGCTGGAACTAGAGACGGGAGCTCATTCCGTCATGCGGCACACTTGGGTCTTGAACTACTGAACTACTGACCTTCCACAGCCTGCAGTTCAGCGTCTTAACCACTTGAGCCACTGCAGCTCCCTAAATGGACAAAAAGAACCTCTATTTGTAATATAATTCGAATACTGTGCATGGAAACTGCTTCGGCAGTCAGTTTCTTACCCTTTTGGGGTAAATGTAACATTTTGAATTGCCAGTGCAAATCCTGAAACTGCACATTTGACTGTTAGACTAGAATCTCCGTTAGAGTAGAATCTCCGTTCATGTCAAAGAAAGTCCTCAGCAGACCTTGTCAGCTGTCCCTGACCTATCATATCTATTTTGATAAAATTGCACAGGGTCAGTTCTGGCCCTGCGCTTCTTCCTACAAGACTGGGCCAGGTAGTACTGGAGTATGAAAAGCAGATAGATTGGAGGCGGGGAGGAATGAGTGAGTTGGGAATGGTAGAAAGAGATGCACTCAGGAGGCCGTATCCCTGGATGTATTCACTTGGTGGAAGTGCTTCACCCCAGAGGAGGAGGCCAGGCTGGTGACGACCAGGGCCAGGGCTTTTTTGGTGGCGGCTCCACTCTGGTGGAATGAGCTCCCGGAGGAGACCAGGGCCCTTCCACAGTTCTGCAGGGCCTGTAAACGGAGCTCTTCTGCCAGGCCTTTAGAGCCGCCACCACAACTAGGATTAACAGCACCTCGATCTCCATTGCCATTGGTAATGGTAACTGAAGAGCCCTGATCTGCTGGACCCTAATTTCTGCCTGTGCCAACTCTCCCCCCCCCTTTTTATGACATCTGAAGTTGGTTTTTGACATCAGAAGACCAATCAGCGTTAACAGATAATACTAGCACTTTATTAGTAAAGGTAAAGGTTCCCTTGCTCGAAAGCCAGTCGAGTCCGACTCTAGGGTTGCGGTGCTCATCTCAGTTTCAAAGCCGAAGAGCCAGCGCTGTCCGAAGACGTTTCTGTGGTCATGTGGCCGGCGTGACTAAACACCGAGGCGCACGGAACGCTGTTACTTTATTACTATGGTTTTAATTGTATTTTAATGTTAATATTATCGCTGCTATTGATGTATTTGGATTTTACCTGATTGTAAGCCGCCCTGAGCCGGCTACGGCCGGGAGGGCGGTATAAAAGTCTAATAAATAAATAAATAAAGATGAGAAGGGCTCTTTCTGCCAGCCAAAAGCACTTTTGCTAATGGAACAGATCCGTGGGATGCAACCCAAGATGTGGTCCAGGGAAATGAGAGGTGTCACTCGAAGAAACCGCCCTTAAGGTGGGATACAGCAGTACCATACAGTCTTCAGGTAGGGTTGCCAACTCTGGCTTGGGAAATTCTGGGAGGTTTGGGGGCAATGCCAAGGGAGGTTGGAGCTTGGGGAGAGACCTCATCGAGGTCGTGATGCCGTAAGAGTCCGCCCTCCAAAACTGCCATTTCCTCCTGGGGGGACTGACCTCTGTAGTCTGGAGATCACATGTGATTCCAGGAGAATTCCAGGCCCCACCTGGAGGATGGCAACCCGAGATCTGACAATGGGAGTTTTAACTCTTGAATGCTTAAAACGCCAAAAATCCTTTTTGTGTGTGAGCAGGGCTACTTTTGGGCAGGAACCCACAGGAACAGAGTTCCGGCTGGCTCCCAAGTTGACCACGCCCAGCAGGGACTCATCAGCATAATAGGCCACGCCCAACAGCAGAAACTCATTAAGATTGGCTACATTTGGGGTGTGTGGCCTAACATGCAAAGGAGTTCCTGCTACAAAAAAAGGCCCTGGGTTTTGACAACAAACAAGGTAAACAGAATAAGAAGCAAAAGGTGGGTGTGGCTGGATGAGCACACTTCTGGTAACATGGGGGTGCGGCCTAATGCGCTAATGAGCTATGCTCTCATGGGTGTGGCTGGATATGCTAATGAGTTTCTGTTGTTGGGTGTGGCCTATTATGCGAATGAGTTCCTGCTGGGCTTTTTCTACAAAAAGAGCCCTGTAAGTGTGAGTATTTGTGTGTGCATGTGTAGGTGTGTGCTTGCGAGCCTGGGAGTCATGGTGACCTCTGGCGACCCCTAGTGGGGCTAGGATGTTTTTCAGATATTTTTCTTGATATTTTCTGCGTCTGCATCCCAGTCCTTGGTATCCCTTGGAGGTCTCCCTTCCTTCTGCGTCTGTGTCCCAGCCCTTGGTGTCCCTTGGAGGTCTCCCTTCCAAGTACTTGCCAGGGTCAGCCCTGCTTAGGTTCTGACATCTAACGAGATGGGGCTCGCCTGGGCTATCCAGGTCAGGGCAAGGTATGCTGAAAATCTTACCGTTCTCTAAGGTGCTGCTGGATTCAAATCTTGTTCTTTGACTGCAGATCAGCACAGCTGCCCGCTGAAGCTGAACCCTAGTAGTGTTGTGTATGTTGTGGAGGAAGAAGACGATGACAAAGGAGGAGGAGGAAGAGGAGGAGATTGGATTTATACCCCACCCTTCACTTGGAGTCTCAGAGCGGCTTACAAACTCCTTTCCCTTCCCCTCCCCACCACAGACACCCTGTGAGGTAGGTGGGGCTGAGAGAGCTCTGACACAAACTGCTCTTTTAAGAACAGCTCTGACAGAACTACGGCTTGCCCAAGGTCATCCGGCAGCTGCAAGTGGAGGAGTGGGGAATCAAACCTGTTTCCCCAGATTAGAGTCCGCGCACTTAACCACTACACCAAACTGGAGGCAGGGTCAAAAGAGTGCCCTTAGATATATTAGTCATAGTATCTCATGAGACTGCTATAAATAAACGTCATTGGCCATTTTATTTTCAAAAAAATGCAAAGGAATCCCTGCCTTCACTGAATATGCAATGCACAGGCTCATTTAATCGCTTACAACAATAATGGGCCCTCTTGAGAGGAAGTGATATATGGCTCCGAAATGGGGAGGGCGTTACACTTGCTCCCTTTTGCGACCTTCCATTTATAGCATCCCTGATGCAATAATATCTCGTATCACAAAGCTATAACTCCAGACGTCTTTTCACGACCCAGAAATGGACCAAGACCTTTTAGGGGCTGACTGAAGCAGACATTCCAAATGGTGCCCTTCTCGAGGGGGGTTAAAACATATGATCATAAATGAAATAATTGACCCTTTTCTGCTTTTTAACGGTGTCCCCGACGTCTTTCCCTCTCCCTGCCTGACAACAGGGCCGCCCCGTCATCACCCACCTTTCTAACACGGCCCACACAGAAAAGGAATTGTGGGAATGTGTTTCTCCTGCGACTCTCTAGCGAAAAGGATCCTGTGGAGACAATTGTTGGTACTTTTCAAATAAAAGGAACTGGCAGCCCCAATCACTCTGGTAATTAATTTCCTTATTAATTGGGGTTGTTTGAATTGCCTCCTGAATATTCATGAATTCTCATCATTTCCCCCCCTCTTCAATCTAGTGTAATTTATTCGTGCGCTTGATAGATCAACCTTGGAGGTGACATTTCTATCCCAGTGTCAGGGCTCAGTCGAAGAGGGGGCAGGATCCGAGCGGGATGATGCAAATCGGATCTGTTCCCTGCTGAAAGAGAGGATGAGCCGGGTCCCTCTGGGCCCTGGCTCTTTCCAGTGGTGAACTTCAGGCCGGGTCTCTCACTCTCTCTCCAATTATTCTGGTTAAATCAAACCTCCATTCCGCCTCAGAGACAGAAGGAAGGAAGGCAGCTGAAAAGAAATGAATGACGACTGCGGTTCTCGGGGGCGTGATGTCTGTCAGAACTGACCAACGTTCAGACTCGGAGCCTCAGATTCTGTGTGTCAGGAGCCGGGGTGCAGTTCAAGGCACACGGCCAGAGGCAAGAAGTTTGGCTGAGATCCAACCCAGGGTCACTGAGCGAGCAGTGCCAGGGGCGAGGGCCAGAGGCCTGTGGAGGAAAGCAGGCACGGTCAAGTTCCAGGAAGTCAGGCTGGGTCAAGCCAGCAAGAAAGCTACACAGAAGAAGAAAGAAGAAGAAAGAAGAAGAAAGAAGAAGAAAGAAGAAGAAAGAAGAAGAAAGAAGAAGGAGAAGGAGGAGAAGGAGGAGAAGGAGGAGAAGGAGGAGAAGAAAGAAGGAGGAGGAGAAGAAAGGAGGAGGAGGAGAAGGAGGAGGAGGAGAAGGAGGAGGAGGAAGAAGGAGGAGGAAGAAGAAGGAGGAGGAAGAAGGAGGAGGAAGGAGAAGAAAGAGGAAGGAGAAGAAGGAGAAGAAGAACGGTTTGATCCTTTGTATCTTTTGTATTGCTTTCCTCCCTAGTTGGTCAAATGCTCCCAGAACCAGTAAAGAACACACAAACAACACACGGCACTGCCTTATACAGAATCAGAGCACTGTATACCTCAAAGGGTACCTCAAAGCCTTTATTTGGGGATTGGTTATACAGAATCAGAGCACTGTGGGTACCTCAAAGCCTTTATTTGGGGATTGTTTGGATCTCTTCAGCTCCTGTAGTTTTGGGGAGCGGCTGAAGGGGACGGGATGCAGTAGAGTTCAGGAGTCTACTGCAATCAAGAACATCTTTCCCTGGAAGGGACGTGCAAAAATCAATAGGCATTCTTGGCAGCAGGATCAGCAGAGCACAGGCAATGCGCTTTCCGTAATATCTACAGAAAAACCCAAATAACCCGACTAAAGGCACATACAACCTCACCCTCGGACGCAGTACAGGACATCTATCAAAGTCAGCATTGTCTGCTGTGACTGATGGTTGCTCTCTGGGCTCTCAGGCGGAGATCTTTCACAGCACCTCCGACCTGATCCTTTTAACTGGAGGTGGCAACCAGAGAGCAGACAGCAGTGGAACAGACGCGCCGATGTTCTCATTCTGATTCGATACGGGTCGGCTCCAAGCAAGACAACAGCAAAATGAAAAATAAAGCAAAAGAGCGTCTTGTGCATTTTAGGAAAATCCATGATGCCGCAAATGAATTTCCCCCAAGCTTATTATCAAGTTCCCTTCTGCTCTGGATATTGCAAGCTATCTGTATCTTCACTCCTCAAAGCACAGACTTCTCTTTGGAACTGTTCTGTTCCTCCCCCGAGAGAGGAATAGCTGCCCTGGGACCGATCCCAAGGCGAGGAAAGGCTCAGGGGTCATCTTTGCAAGCTGTTGGCGCTCCCGTTATCCTTCCTTTCCCTGTTCTGCCTGTCACCTCAAAAATGCCTCCTTGCGATTTCAACTACGTTTGCACAAACCTGATCAACTGGGAAACTTTCCCCTTCCTGTGCCATTGCCTGGTGCCAGCATTTTGAGAGACCCCAAGGGGTAGGGTAACTGGCGCAAGCCACGGAGTGGTGAAATTTCCCTAAACCTGAAGCAGTTCCTTTAGGGGAACTGTATAGATTCCCCATCACGAATGATGAGTGTATTTGCTGCACTAGGACATGACTCTCTGGGCAAAGGCACTTTTTGCTTCCTGGCCAGCCTCGCTTGGCGGCCGCTCCTGGCCTCGCCCCAAGAACCTAACCTTGCTTCTTCTTGAGTCTCTTAAAGATCTCAGATCTCTGCATTGCTGCTGCAACCCCCTTTCCTTCCTCATCCAGACACATGAAGCTGCCTCATACTGAATCTGACCATTGGTCCATCAAAGTCTGTGTTGTCTACTCAGACTGGCAGCTGCTCTCCAGGGTCTCAAGCAGAGGTCTTTCGTGTTACCTCTTACCTGATCCTTTTAACTAGCGATGCCGGGGATCGAACCTGGGACCTTCCGCGCACAAAGCAGTTGCTGTACCACTGGGCCATGATACCTCCTTGATGGAATGAACATGTGATTCTGCTTTAGTCAGACCCTTGGTCCATCAAAGTCAGTATTGTCCGCTCAAACTGGCAGCAGCTCAGATAAGGGTCTTCCACATCACTTATTACTCCATCTTTTAAACGGGAAGTGCCAGGGATTGAACCGGAACTTTTGCATGCCAAGCAGATGCTCTACCACTGTGAAGAGAAGAGAAGAAGAAGAAGAGATTGGATTTATACCCCGCCCTTCAGTTGGAGTCTCAGAGCGGCTTACACACTCCTTTCCCTTTCCCTCCCCACAACAGGCAGGGCTGAGAGAGCTCTGACATAAACTGCTCTTTTTCAAGGACAGCTGTGCCAGAGCTTGTGACTGACCCAAGGTCACATCAGCAGGTGCAAGTGGAGGAGTGGGGAATCAAACCCGGTTCTCCCAGATTAGAGTCCGCAGACTTAACCACTACACCAAACTGGCTCTCCAAACTGGCCCCAGCTGCTCCCCAATCTTGGGGCTCAATCCAGTTTTCTGGGCTGTCTTGGGGGCACTTCTTTATTCTTGGGACTGTCACTTCCTCGTTCCCTGATCCTTGGGAGAAACTCTGCAGGGGAGTCATACAGGGAACGAATAAGAGCCAGTTTGGTATAGTGGCTAAGTGCGCGGACTGGGAGAACCGGGTTTGATTCCCCACTCCTCCACTCGCAGCTGCTGGATGACCTTGGGCAAGCCATAGTTCTGTCAGAGCTGTCCTTGAAAATGAGCAGTTTCTGTCAGAGCTCTCTCAGCCCCACCTACCTCACAGGGTGTCTGTTGTGGGGAGAGGAAGGGAAAGGAGATTGTAAGCCACACTGAGACTCCGAGCGAAGGGCGGGGTATAAATCCAATCTCCTCCTCTTCTTGTTCCTCTTCATCCCTCCACCTGTAATTTCCAGTGGTAACGAATCACACAGATATTTGTTATGTAGCTCTAGAAAACCTTTGCACAACCAGAGGAGAAGAGGTGGCCTTAGAAAGGCCAAACAGGACTTCATATAGACAGAAGTCAGTTCTCTGTGGCAGGGGAGGATGGTGGGGAACATCTTGATACCAGTGAATGGGATTTGGGCAGAGCTTCTGCCCCTCCTCTGTTGCAGGTGTGTAGCCTAGGTGTGGCCAGAGGCATATACTGAAGGACAAGAGCCCTTGGCTCTTATCCCATGACTGGCGGCCCACGTGGCCCTGAGCGAGCCAGCCCAGTGGATCCATGGCAGAGGTTCCCAGGTTTTTTGAGCCAGCAGGCACATTTGGAATTCTAACATGGCATGGTGGGCACAGCAGCAAACTGGCCATCACAAAACAGCTGCTTCAGGAGGCAGAGCCAGCCATGAAATGATTGCCACAGCTTAACTTGAGTATAGATCAGGGGTGTCAAACATGCAGCCCAGGGGCCGGATCAGGCCCTCGGAGGGCTTTTATCAGGCCCGCAATGGAACTGGCTGTCTCCTGCTTCTTCTTCCAGTTCTGCTGCTGCTGCGTCATCGTAGGTTTGCAGCTTATAGATACACACCTGAACAGCATACTCAAGATTGCAACAGCACAGACATTTTGATGCAATAATTCAGAGCAAGAGGTGTCAGTTATCAGACACTATTAAATAAACAAAATATTGCAAGAGTGCTAATGTTTTAAGCATGTTTTTATTTTAAGTAAAAAAAACACCTTTGTGTTTGTGTCCTTTATAAAGTTTATATCTCTGCTACCTGACATTACATTTTATGACACACGTGGCTCCGTAGCTGCCACCAAAGCAACTATACTGGCCCAGCCCTCCCAGGGAGCACGTGTTACAGCAAGGATAGCAGAGAAAGAGAGAGTAATCAGAGTCCAGTCCAAAGTCAGAGATTCCAGAGAGAAGGTTTACTGAAGTCCAGTCTAGGATCAAGGAGTTCCAAGTTGCCACTTCGTTCCAGGGACTCAAAAAAATTCAGTTGTCAGGTCCCATAACAGCAAGCTTCTTGGCTCAGTAGCAAAGTGCACTTGTCGCATCCACAAACTGCTGTTTCTCCTGGCTGACTTTATAACCAAGTTTCAACAAGCTACATGCCCAGCCAATCCCTTGGCAGTCATCCTGAAACTACTCATCCACCTCGTCAGTTGACAGCTGACCATGGGCCATGAGTCTTGCACTCCTCCTCTCCTGCAACTCAGCTCACCTCTGACAGTGTTGGCACTGCAAGGGTGTGGGTGAGCTAGGTGGGCTGGGAGTGGCTTCTGAAGCCTTGTTTACTACTTCAGAGCTACGTATGTGTTGGCTCAGTTTCAGTTGTAGGCTGTGACTTCTGCTCAGACAACCTGATCTCTTGTTGCTCTCTTTCTGGCTCAGAGCCAGCTGCAGCTGGTTGTTCAATTATTGGCTGAGGGCCAGCTGCAGGTAGCTCCTCATCTGCGGAATCTGTACTGTCACTGAGCACAGGACAGCAACATTTGAAAAAAACTCTACACAGCCAATCAAATCTCCAATAGCCAATCAGAAGCCTTGCTGGGCAAAAGCCCTACCTGGCCCCACCCACTTCCTAAAAAGACTTGTCGGGTACCAGAAAAAGTATTGGTGATGCCATGGTGCCCATGGGGACCTCTGATCTATAGCCATTCCAGGAGTTGGAGCTGTGCTGTATGTTTTCTTATTTCTTATTTTAAAATTATATCCCCCCCCTGTTTCTTTCTAAGACATTGTGGGAGCCCAGGGGGGGAGAAAAGCAGGATTGAAAGGCTTAAATACCCATGGAGAAAAACACTACAAAGACTTGGCTGTTCAAAATCCTATCGGGAACCGCAGGCTCGTCTTTCCAGGCCCAGCCACACACTGCCAACAGAAGCTCCTGGTTGGTCTCAAATGAATCCTCAAAGAGATACCACACAGGGCATGTGGGGTGGAAATAAAACTTCCCCTGCAGTGGCTCCCAATGACAAGCTGAGGGGATCTGGCAAATGCTGAAAGCGACATCTCTGTGAGATTAGGGTCCCTACCATGTTATCTTTCCTCAGACGTGGCGTCGTCGCGCTATAAGGAGACGCCGTGGAAGGCACAGAGACTGCAGGGGTTGGTGCCATGGAAATCAGAAGTATGAGAGAATGAATGATTTTGTATTCCGAGCAGGGCTTGCGTGGCATGTGATAAATAAGGCTCGGGGCCAGGTATCCAGTGATGAGCCGAAGAAAGATTATTGGCGAGCTAACCTCATTCAGCCGCCATCCATCTCGGGCGCTGAATGAGGCTGGTTTCTGGAAGCAGGATGCGACCGTGTAATTAAACAGCCTGTGGTGTGCCAATTGGGGAGGGAGGGGGGAAAGTTTGAGCAAGCAGCCTTTAATTGTAGCGATTCCTAACTCGGGGAGTCTTTGACTTTACAGCCTCCTGTTCTAGAGGCATGGTGGGCTCATGATTTTATTTTTATTCCGCGCCGCCCCCCCCCAACGCAGTTCATAATGAGATTGATTTCAGTAGCTCGCTTGTTGCCCGAATGATTCAGGGTGTCCGTTATTAGCTGTGTTTTATTGTATTTCATTTATATGCAGCTGTGCTTGGCATCTTGAACGCCGGGCGTCTGTTCCTCCAGCACGTTCCGGCTACCCAGGCAGAGGTTTTTATAAAGACGGCGCAGCTCCTGACAACTGGAAATTGCAAGTCGAAGGAGCTAAGGATATTAAGCCGTGTGTTTTCTCCTGGCACTGCACTCTCCGCAGATGAGGTCAAGAGAACCTCAATATGCAAGGCGGCAGTTTTGTCTCGATGGCGGGACAGGATTATTGCCCATCAGTTTCCCCAGGAGAGCAAATAGGGGCTCCCTGGAGCCGTGTTAGGGCAGTATATAACAGTGCTGGGAGGAAGGATTAAGTGACAGTTGCCAGCCTCCTGGTGGTGGCTGGAGATCTCTTCCTATTACAATGGATCTCCAGTTGACCAAGATCAGTTCCCCTGGAGAAAATGGCTGCTTTGGAGGGTGCTTTGGAGGGTGGACTTTACGGCATTATACCCTGCTGAGGCCCCTCCCCTCCCTAAACTCCACCCTCCCCAAGCTCCACCCCCAAAAATCTCTTGGTATTTCCCCACCCAGGGCTGGCAACACCAGATTAAATGCCCTCTCTTCCTGCACCATGGTTCCAATCTGAACCAGGCCCTTGTGCTCCTGGGAGGTACGGGACTCCAGAACCCGTCTTTGTAATATGCGAATTGGTACAACTCACCCCTGGGTATTTCCCCACCCAGGGCTGGCAACCCCAGATTAAATGCCCTCTCCTCGTGCACCATGGGTCCCAGGGCAGTTTTTGGGCAGGAACGCACAGGTAGGAGTGGCCACACAAGCAATGTATGGTGGAGCCTACAGAGGGCGAGGTTTGGGGGAGGGCTGGGACCTCAGCAGGGTATAATGCCACAGAGACCAACTTCCAAAGCAGCCATTTTCTCCACGGGAACTGATCTCTGTTGGCTGGAGACTAGTCGTAATTCCGGGAGAAGACACTGGCCACCACCTGGTGGTTACAGAAGTAGAGAGATCATGGGACAGGTTGTCAAACAAAGTATACACACCATGAAAGATGGCGAAAATTATACATTATATAAACAATTACATTTATGTAATGCAATTAATACCTCAATTTCTATGTACCAACAATTCAACAAATCTTTTAGTGTCCCTCATAAAGTGCTGATACAGTCACATTAATTCAGCAGGTGAACTCCATATATTCCAACCAATCTGAACCGGGCCCTTGTGCTCCTGGGAGGTATGGGACTCCAGAACCTGTCTTTGTAATATGCGAATTGGTACAACTCAACAGTGCCAGGAGTGGCCACACAGGCAATGCTCCCTCTAAGCTGTGGAGTCTCGTGAGCAAAAATTCTACTTGGTGAGCTACTGGCATTCAAGTGGTGAGCGAGCCATTTGGCTACTGCGTAAATCAGTTTGCTCTGGAGCCCTCCTCCCTGAGCGAAGGCGAAAGTGTGTGAGCCGGAGGCTAAAAAGCTGTGAGCTAGCTCACACTAACTCAGCTTAGAGGGAACACTGCACATAGGGCACTGTTCTTCTTCTTCTTCTTCTTCTTCTTTTAATGTGTAATAGTGCATGAGAGGCTCTCTGTAACTTCTGCTCTTCAACCTAGGCCTCTTTCACATGGGCACAATTCACCCTTGTGCTGTTGTTGCTGCGTTAAATACAGAAGTGTTCGAAGTGAAACGGACCATCCATACAAGGACAGGGCCTGTGCTTTCCCTCCATTTCCCCTTATACCTGCAAGGGGGCAAAAAATCTCTAGGAGGTCACCTGTAATTCCAGGAGAGCTCCAGGCCCCCCTCCCCATGAGGACGCTAACCCTAGTGCTAGGCTGCCACCACACACACTAAACAATCCACTTTCAATCCACTTTCCAACTGGACTTTACCGTGTGAAAGGGCAAGATCCAATTCAAAAGTGCACTGAAAGTGGATTGGAAATGGATTACTTAGTGTGTGTGATCACAGCCCTTGACAGGGTAAAAGGTAAAGGTAAAGGTTCGTTCCCTTGCTCGAAAGCCAGTCGAATCTGACTCTAGGGTTCCGGTGCTCATCTCCGTTTCCAAGCCGAAGAGCCAGCGCTGTCCGAAGACATTTCCATGGTCATGTGGCCGGCATGACCAGGGGTCATTTCCTGCAGGAGCGCACAGGAGCGGAGCTCCAGCAGTAAAGAGCCCGGGGGGGCACATGCAACAAGCCCCACCCCCTGCTCCCAGCAGCCCTCAGTCAGACCAAGAAGCAGCCAGGTAAGTTGCAGAGCCCCCCCTGACCCCCCGGTCCAAAACAGTCCAGTGGCACCTTTAAGACCAAGTTTTGTTTAGGTACAAGCTCTCCCTCCTCTGCGAGGGCAGATCTGCACATTCCTCTCCCCCCAGTAGCTAGCAATCCAAAACAGTCCAGTGGAGCCTGAGCGGTGGGTGTTGCCTTCTGACACACTTCCAGTGATGTCAGGGGGTGTGGCATATGCAAATAAGTTATGCTAATGAGCTCCTGCACCTCTTTTTCTACGAAATGACCCCTGTCCTCTTCACTTTCTGCCATTAGAGTGGTATCGTCTGCATATCTGAGGTTGTTGATCTTTTCCCCAGCAATCTTAATTCCCGCTTGTGATTCATCCAGGCCAGCATTTCGCATGATGTACTCTGCATATATATTAAATAAGCAAGGTGACAGTATACATCCTTGTCGTACTCCTTTTCCTATGCTGAACCAATCAGTTGTTCCGTATCCGGTTCTAACTGTCGCTTCTTGGCCCTTATACAGGTTTCTCAAGAGACATGTGAGGTGGTCTGGTACTCCCATCTCTTTAAGGACCTGCCATAGTTTGTTGTGATCCACACAGTCAAAAGCTTTAGCATAGTCAATGAAGCAGAAGTAGATGTTTTTCTGGTACTCTCTTGCTTTCTCCATAATCCAGCGAATGTTGGCAATATGATCTCTCGTTCCTCTACCTCTTCGAAACCCAGCTTGTACTTCTGGCAGTTCTCTATCCATGTACTGTTGAAGCCTAGCTTGTAGGATCTTGAGCATGACCTTGCTAGCGTGTGATATGAGTGCAATTGTGCGATAGTTTGAACATTCTTTGGCATTGCCCTTCTTTGGGATTGGAATGTATACTGACCTTTTCCAATCCTGTGGCCACTGTTGCGTTTTCCAAATTTGCTGGCAAATTGAGTGCAGCACTTTAACAGCATCATCTTTTAAGACTTTGAAAATTAAAAGACGCCTGCTCCTTGGGAGGAAAGCGATGGCAAACCTAAACAGCATGATAAAAAGTAGAGACATCACCCTGCCAACAAAAGTCTGCATGGTCAAAGCAATGGTATTCCCAGTAGTCATGTATGGCTGCGAGAGTTGGACTATAAGGAAGGCCGAGCGCCAAAGAATAGATTCTTTTGAACTATGGGTGCTGGAGAAGACTTTGAGAGTCCCTTGGACTGCAAGAAGAACAAATCAGTCAATCCTCAAAGAAATCAACCCTGACTGTTCCCTGGAAGGCCAGATAATGAAACTGAAGCTCAAATACTTTGGCCACCCAATGAGAAGGGAGCACTCACTGGAGAAGACCCTGATGCTGGGAAAGATTGAAGGTCAAAGAAGACGGGGACGGCAAAGGATGAGATGGTTAGACAGTGTCATCGATGCAACGAACTAGAAATTGAGCAAACTTCAGAGGATGGTGGAAGACAGGAAGGCCTGGCGTGATCTGGTCCATGGGGTCGTGAAGAGTCGGACTCGACTGTGCGACTGAACAACAAATAAAGTGCTGATACAGTCACATTCATTCCGCAGGTGAACTCCATATATTCCAACCATCAATTGTCCTTGGTATGATCTGACCTTGTTGAAAACTGGAAGCGACGGAGGTTGTTAGTTGACTTATCTTCCGTTCTGTGCTTCTACAAAGCTCACAAAACACGACTCCAACAGGCCAGCTATGATGCCTGTTTCACCAAGCTTCTTCGTGCGGCACCGTCAAGAAAAGTTTTGACAATTATTGCTGTTTTGGAAACCTAGGATTGACCGCCCACCCTTAATTGGATTAATCTTTGAAGCTTGTATTTCACGATTTCCCACGGCTGACAGCCTCGGTCGCTTCCAGTTTTCAACAAGGTCAGATCACAGCAAGGACATTTGATGGCTGGAATATACGGAGTTCACCTGTTGAATGAATGAATGGATGGATGGATGGATGTGGCTGTATCGGCACTTCATAAGGGACACTAAAAGACTGTTGAATTGTTGGCACATAGAAACGGAGATATTAATTGCATTACATAAATTTAATTGTTTATATAATTTGCAATTTTTGTCTTTTTCATGGTGTGTATACTGGAGGTTGGCATCTATGAAGGTCGTTTGAGAGCATGTTCTTGAGGTTTGCCTCATCCCTCTTCTTCCTTCAGTTGCAGCTCAGAAATAAATCACTTCCCCATTCATGAAGGAAACCCCCCCACATATTTTGGTGTCTCATTCTAATTGAGGCTCCATACCAGGATTCCAAACGAGAGTGCAGTCTTGGTACGGGGGCAAGAGAACAAGCCATAGTTTGCACATTGGATAAAACAACAATCCGTGGTTGTTCAATGCAATGCTATCTGATGAAGGGAGCGTTGAGTCCTGAATGCTCATCCCCCGAAACACTTGGTGGTCTCTAAGGGGCCACTGGACACGAGTCTTGCTTATCTACTGCCGACCACCTAAATCTGTGGTTTGTCACAGATACAGAGATGAGTTGTTTCTGAGCCATGCACAAAGGCAGGAATGGGCAGGAGACAGAGCACAAGGCGTCTTAGTCCCATACTTATAATTAGTCCCATACTTATAATTATAAAAAAGGTTTGGTTGTAATTTGTAATTTTCGTCTTTTTTTATGGTGTGTATACTTTGACCACCTGGAGGTTGGCATCTATGAACGTTGTTTGAGAGCATGTTCTTGAGGTTTGCCTCATCCCTCTTCTTCCTTCAGTTGCAGCTCAGAAATAAATCACTTTCTCATTCATGAAGGAAACCCCCCCACATATTTTGGTGTCTCATTCTAATTGAGGCTCCATACCAGGATTCCTAACGAGAGTGCAGTCTTGGTACGGGGGCAAGAGAACAAGCCATAGTTTGCACATTGGATAAAACAACAATCTGTGGTTTGTCACAGATACAGAGATGAGTAGTTTCTGAGCCATGCACAAATGCAGGAATGGGCAGGAGACAGAGCACAAGGCGTCTTAGTCCCATAATTATAGTTATAAAAAAAGGTTTGGTTGTCATGTGTGAATGCAATTGCTTTCTTTGAAATTAAACTGAAACATGTCAAAAACCAGATATCTGAACTTTGCTTGCCTCTTCCTTTCAGAAATGTGAAACGCCATCTCTTCATTTGATCTTTTAAAATTCTGGAACCATTCAATAGATTTCATTAATTATATGTATATTAAGTTTCCTATCCTGCCAAATCATAGCATTGACATCCTCCCCACACACTTCCCCAAGAGAGACCCCCACACTTCCCCAAGAGAGTCAGTCCCTGTATCCTGCATTTAAGATTCTCTTCCAGACAACCCACAACTGCTCTTTCTCCGTGACAAATTACATCTTCTACCTAGAACAGTGTTTCTCAAACAGTGGGGAGCCTTTATATACTTGCAAGCAGGGCTCTTTTTGTAAAAAAAGCCCAGCAGGAACTCATTAGCATAATAGGCCACACCCAACAGCAGGAACTCATTAGCATATTGGGCCACACCCTCGACAGCACAGTTCATTAGCACATTAGGCCACACCCACATGTTACCAGAAGTGTGGTTATCCAGCCACACCCACCTTTTGCTTCTTATTCTGTTTACCTTGTTTGTGGTCAAAACCCAGGGCCTTTTTTTGTAGCAGGAACTCCTTTGCATGTTAGGCCACACACCCCTAACGTAGCCAATTCTAATGACTTTCTGCTGTTGGGTGTGGCCTGTTATGCTAATGAGCTCCTGCTGGGCGTGGCCAACTCAGGAGCTAGCCGGAACTCCGTTCCTGTGCGTTCCTGCCCAAAAATAGCCCTGATGTATATTTTTTCCCCTTCTTCTTTGAGGCCTCTTTTCAAAATCAAAAATAGCCCTGGTTTTGACAATTATTGCTGTTTTGGAAACCTAGGATTTACTGCCCACCCTTAATTGGATGAATCTTTGAAGCTTGTATTTCACAATTTCCCATGAAGAAGCTGGTGAAACAGGCATCATAGCTGGCCTGTTGGAGTCGTGAGCCTTGTGGAAGCACAGACTGGAAGATAAGTCGGCTGACAACCTCCGTTACTTCCAGTTTTCAACAAGGTCAAATCACAGCAAGGACATTTGATGGCTGGAATATATGGAGTTCACCTGTTGAATGAATGAATGAATGTGGCTGCATCGGCACTTTATAAGGGACACTAAAAAACCAATTGTTGGCACATAGAAACGGAGATATTAATTGCATTACATAAATTTAATTGTTTATATAATTTGTAATTTTCCTCATTTTTCATGGTGTGTATACTGGAGGTTGGCATCTATGAAGGTCGTTTGAGAGCATGTTCTTGAGGTTTGCCTCATCCCTCTTCTTCCTTCAGTTGCAGCTCAGAAATAAATCACTTCCCCATTCATGAAGGAAACCCCCCCACATATTTTGGTGTCTCATTCTAATTGAGACTCCATACCAGGATTCCAAACGAGAGTGCAGTCTTGGTACGGAGGCAAGAGAACAAGCCATAGTTTGCACATTGGATAAAACAACAATCCGTGGTTGTTCAATGCAATGCTATCTGATGAAGGGAGCGTTGAGTCCTGAATGCTCATCCCCCGAAACACTTGGTGGTCTCTAAGGGGCCACTGGACACGAGTCTTGCTTATCTACTGCCGACCACCTAAATCTGTGGTTTGTCACAGATACAGAGATGAGTAGTTTCTGAGCCATGCACAAAGGCAGGAATGGGCAGGAGACAGAGCACAAGGCGTCTTAGTCCCATAATTATAGTTATAAAAAAAGGTTTGGTTGTCATGTGTGAATGCAATTGCTTTCTTTGAAATTAAACTGAAACATATCAAAAATCAGATGTCTGAACTTTGCTTGCCTCTTCCTTTCAGAAATGTGAAATGCCATCTCTGCATTTGATCTTTTTAAAGTCTGGAACCATTCAATAGATTTCATTAATTATATGTATATTAAGTTTCCTATCCTGCCAAATCATAGCATTGACATCCTCCCCACACACTTCCCCAAGAGAGAGAGTCAGTCCCTGTATCCTGCATTTAAGATTCTCTTCCAGACAACCCACAACTGCTCTTTCTCCGTGACAAATTACATCTTCTACCTAGAACAGCGTTTCTCAAACAGTGGGGAGCCTTTATATACTTGCAAGAATGCTCCCTCTTAAGCTGTGGAATCTTGTGAGCACCAATTCTACTTTGTGAGCTACTGGCATTAAAGTTGTGAGCGAGCGATTTGGCTGCTGCATCAATTAGTTTGCTCTGGAGCCATCCTTCCAGAGCAAAGACAAAAGTGTGCGAGCTGGAGGCTAAAAAACTGTGAGCTAGCTCACACTAACTCAGCTTAGAGGGAACGCCGCAGTTACAAGGGTACTTCAGGGTGTCATAATGGAAATTGTTGGGTCGAGAAACAGTGCCCTAGAGAACAGTTTTTGTCAACGGCCTCAAGAATCTCAGAGGATGGATTCGGCCCAAGTAGGGTTGTCATCTCAGATCTCATATCCGGCAGGAGACTGCAGGGGTTAGGGACCTACCTGAATGGGATCGTGCTGAAGCTGTGATGTCATTGCATTGGCGCCATGCTCTAGGCTCAAATAGGGTTGCCCACCCAGTTCTGGCATCTAGGGGATTGTGGGCAGTGGGGAAGTACCTGATTGGCCTCATGCTGACATGGCCAAATCAAGTCTGGCATGAACCGGAAGTGATGTCATCCTGTCAGCACGATCCTCTAGGAATCACAGAGAACTCCGTGGTTTGACCATGATGACATCTGCAAGGATACTTCAGGGTGTCATAATGGAAATTCTTGGGTCGAGGAACACTGCCCTAGAGGATTAAAAGAGAACAGTTTTTGTCAACGGCCTCAAGAATCTCAGAGGATGGATTCGGCCCAAGTAGGGTTGTCATCCCAGATCTCATATCCGGCAGGAGACTGCAGGGGGTAGGGACCTACCTGAATGGGGATCGTGCTGAAGCTGTGATGTCATTGCATTGGCGCCATGCTCTAGGCTCAAATAGGGTTGCCCACCCAGTTCTGGCATCTAGGGGATTGTGGGCAGTGGGGAAGTACCTGATTGGCCTCATGCTGACATGGCCAAATCAAGTCTGGCATGAACCGGAAGTGATGTCATCCTGTCAGCACGATCCTCTAGGAATCACAGAGAACTCCGTGGTTTGACCATGATGACATCACTTCCGGTTTGTGCGGAAGGTGATATCCTAGCATTGCTCTGCTGCCCAGTCAAGTGGTGGAGGGGAATGAGGTCTCGGATGGCTCTCGCTATAGGCTGTCCCGCATAACAAATGAATTTGACATCTCTGCTATAGAGCTTTTGGTGATTCCTAGAAAGGATAGACGTCACATCCAGGTTTTCCCATTTAATCCATTGCCGAGAGCTGCACCCCATGCCTTCCACTGGCCTATCTGGGAGACCCAGGTTCAAGTCTCTACTCTGCCATGGAAGCTCGCTGACTGACCTTGAGCCAATCATACACTGAGCCAATCATAAACATTCCATAGAGTTGCCAAGACCCCCCCCTGGCCACCAACAGGGGATGGGAGGGGAAACGGTTACCAGATCCAGGTTAGGAAACTCCAGATTTGTGGATGGAGCCCAGGGAGGACAGGGACCTCAGTGGGGCACAGTGCCACGGAGTCCGCTCTCCAAAGCATGTATTTTTTCCAGGGGAACCGATCTCTGCAGTCTGGAGATGAGCTGTAATTCCAGGGGATTCCCAGGTCCCCACCTGGAGGCTGGCACCCCTGTTCAGTAGGGAGGGTGCCACAGCCAGGAGAGCTCTGCTTTTTGTCACCACAGGGCTTAGCTCTGGGCTGTAAAGGAGCTCAAAGCCCGGTCCCCTCAGATTTCCACCTGCACAGAGGATCTCTCATAGGCTCCAGGAAATGTCACTGGAGGAAACGAAACGCAGCGAGACAGTGAGGGAGCCCACGAAGCCAGGGAGCTCCGCTAGGCTTAGCAGAGGCCTTGAGCCTTTTCGGCCTGTGCCCAAGCCTTTGCCCACAGCGGTCCCCACATTGTGGAACAGCAGGTCAGGAATGCATCATTTAGGAAATGATGCAAGGCAGAATTGTTTTTTGACCGAATGGTTTTCGACTGACGGTTAAATCTGTATGAGGGTGAAGTTGGTGCTGTTATGGGTGGAAACAATCATCTCTGACCCCACTGCTTAATGACTGATAATAGTCTGTGGCTTAAGGCTAGAGCATTTGGGTCGCATGCAGAAGGGCCTGTTTGAATCCCCGATAGGGCAGCCAGGTCTCCGGATATAGCTATCGAGGGAGACCTCTGCCGTGGCCCCACTGTTCCCTGCTGCCATTGACAGTGTAGTGGAGAAAATGGGGCCAGGGGTCAATTTGGTCATGTGCCAAGACCTCAACATCACTTCCCGCTTGAACTGGAAGTGATGTCATTGCACTGGTGTCAGGGCTCTTTTTGTAGAAAAAGCCCAGCAGGAACTCATTAGCATAATAGGCCACACCCAACAGCAGGAACTCATTAGCATACTGGGCCACACCCCTAACAGCACCGCTCATTAGCACATTAGGCCACACCCCCATGTTACCAGAAGTGTGCTCATCCAGCCACACCCACCTTTTGCTTCTTATTCTGTTTACATTGTTTGTTGTCAAAACCCAGGGCCTTTTTTTGTAGCAGGAACGCCTTTGCATGTTAGGCCACACACCCCTAATGTAGCCAATCCTAATGAGTTTCTACTGTTGGGTGTGGCCTATTATGCTAATGAGTTCCAGCTGGGCGTGGCCAGCTTGGGAGCCAGCCGGAACTCCGTTCCTGTGCGTTCCTGCCCAAAAATAGCCCTGACTGGTGTAATACTCCAGGGTTTGCCCAAGACTCTATGGCAGGGGTGCCCAACCATTTTCAGCCTGCAGGCACCTTTGGAATTCTGGCACAGCGTGGTGGGGGCAGGCACCAAATGGTTGCCACAAAACAGCTGCCACACAAGAAGAGAAGAGATTGGATTTATACCCTGCCCTTCACTACCCGAAGGAGTCTCAGAGCGTCTTACAATCTCCTTCCCCTTCCCCTCCCCACAACAGACACCCTGTGAGCAATGTTCCCTCTAAGCTGTGGAGTCTTCTGAGCAAAAATTCTACTTTGTGAGCTACTGGCATTAAAGTTGTGAGCGAGTGATTTGGCTGTCGCATCAGTTAGTTTGCTCTGGAGCCACAACGTTCCTGAGCTAAGAGAAAAATGTGTGAGCCGGAGGCTGAAAAACTGTGAGCTAGCTCACACTAACTCGGCTTAGAGGGAACACTGCCTGTGAGGTAGGTGGGGCTGAGAGACTTCTCTAGAGAACCGTCCTTGAGAGAACAGCTCTGAAAGAACTTATGACTGACCCAAGGTCACACCAGCAGCTGCATGTGGAGGAGTGGGGAACCAAACCCAGTTCTCCCCGATTAAAGTCCGCGCTCCTAACCTCTACACCAAACTGGTTTTTGGTTGGCCCTGAGAAAAGGAGCTTGTATCCTGTTGATCCGCTGCTCCGGCTTACCTTCAGCCGCACAGTAAAGATCCTTGTGCTCTGGTGGCAGCTGCTGTCTGAGTAACATCTTTAAAAATTTGCACATCCAATGAAATCTTTAGTGGCCAATCAGAAGCTTTGCCGGGCAAAAGCCCCAGCTGGCGCCGCCCACTTTCTAAAAACACTCGGCAGGCACCGGGAATGGTGTCGATGGGCACCATGGCACCCAGGGGCCCAACATTGGGGACCCCTGCTCTATGTTTTTTTAATGAATCCTAGAGTGTCACGCCAACACCATGACACCACTTCTGGTTGCAACAGAAGTGATGTCATGGCATGGGTATGTTGCTGATCCGGCACGGTCCCCATCCTCTGCAGTTTCCTTCCAGGAGCCAACACTGTGCTGGGAACCCTAAACAGGATCAGGAAACAAGTGGCGTGAAAGACTTGTAGCCCTGGAGAGCCGCTGCTAGTCAAGGGAGAAAATCCTGACCTTGATAGACCAATAGCCTGACTCGGTATAAGGTGTGTTCATGTACGATTTGTTGTTGTTCAGTCGCACAGTCGAGTCTGACTCTTCGCGACCCCGTGGACCAGATCACGCCAGGCCTTCCTGTCTTCCGCCGTCCTCTGAAGTTTGCTCAACTTCATGTTCGTTGGATCTATGACACTGTCTAACCATCTCATCCTTTGCCGTCCCCGTCTTCTTTGACCTTCAGTCTTTCCCAGCATCAGGGTCTTCTCCAGTGAGTGCTCCCTTCTCATTTGGTGGCCAAAGTATTTGAGCTCCAGTTTCATTATCTGGCCTTCCAGGGAACAGTCAGGATTGATTTCTTTTAGGATTGACTGATTTGATCTTCTTGCACTCCAAGGGACTCTCAAGAGTCTTCTCCAGCACCATAGTTCAAAAGAATCTAACAATCTGTATATTTTGGTTTGTAAGATACCTTGAGCCTGCTGTCATGAGCGACGATGATGCCACTGAGTCCCTGCCCAACTCCTCACAAGTGAATAGCTTGCCAGCACCTGAGCCTGTAAACCCCACACCTGGTCCTGCAGCAGCCGAGGAGGCACAGGTGCAATCAGGGAGCCCGCCTGACTCACCTCCATGAGTGGTTCAGCTAAAGGAGCCGCTCCGCAGAGACTTAGCCACCCGCCATCGAGATGCACACTGGCAGAGAAGGCGAGCGCTTAGCCCTATTAGCAGAACCACCGCCGCTGCCGCCATGAGAAGCTCAGCCGGAGGCCTATATAACCCTCACTCAGGATTGGGCTTTTGTGGAAGCAACAAGTCGCCTCCGTGCATGCCTCGCATCCACCTTCGCATCCACTTTCGGCTCCTGTCCTCGGACTCCCCACTCTGGCTCGGATTCCTGGATTCCTGACTCCTGGTTTGGACGACCCCTCTTTCTGACTCTCCTGGCAACGACCTCGGACCGGACTTGACTTCTGCCTCTCAGCCCAAGCCCAGCCCGTGACACCTGCTCGCAGACAGGGTGTGATTACAAGTGTTTTAAATCATCACCATCATATTTATGAATCACCCTATCCCAGCTTACACCGAGCTCTGGGTGACGTACCCAGGGGCAAAATGCCATAAAACGAGACACAAATTTTAAAATGTCCAATACAGCTGATAAGAACTAAAGCCAAATTAAAAGGATCCAAGGTGGCGACTTAGACATTTCTGTTCCAATTCTGGACTAGAGGGAAGGGGAGAGGGAAGTTAAAACAAAATATACAGGGGGGAGAGGGGAAGGGTGCCAGCTGATGCAACCAACCGTTGCTGCCCTCAACCAAAAAAGCCTGGCGGAACATCTCTGCCTTACAGGCCCCGTGGAATTGCAGCAGGCCCCGCAGGGCCCTGGTGTCATTTGGCAGAGAGTTCCACCAGGTCGGGGCCAGGACCAAAAAGGCCCTGGTTGAGGACGGTCGGACATTCCTAGGGCCAGGGATCACCAGCAATAAGAATACATGCTGGAGTCACAACAATCATAATAAGGAGGGAAAAAAGAGACCAAATTAGCAGCACAGCAAGGATTCCTTGGTAATCAGTGGACAGTCTGGATCTGCCAGAGCACTGGATCGCAGGCCTACTTAATATATACACGGAGCAGATGGCATACCCCATTTAGGCCACACTCTAACCCCTCCTCCGCCACAAATCTAGCTGGGTGGCCTTGGCCCAGTCTCCTTCTGTCAGCCTCACCTACCTCACAGGATCGTTGTGGGGGATAAAATGGGGAAGGAGAGAGCCACGTATAACACCCGGAGCGTCTCAGAGGGCGGGCGGGATAGAAATGTATGAGATAGCTGGCTAATGAGACTGGAATGCATTCCAGCATCGCAGCACCTGCTCACAAGCAGCCTACGCGGAGTTGTGGCAATCTTGTCAATTTGCCGGACCTCTGCCTGATTGGCTGTGGGTAGCGTTTTCTCCTCAGGTGATATTTTTAGAACAAACGCAACCCACTCTCAGCTGCCGCACAGTCATCCCGTATTTATTGTGAGAACGGTGGCGCACATTCAATCAGAATAATCTGATTTGGTGAGCTGGCAGAGGGCCGATAACCTGTTGGATCTGATTTGTGTGCCCCCGTATTCAGAGTCAGCACAGCGCTCGCTTTCAGACAGAAAGAGAGGTCACCCTTTGAAGGTTTATGACAGGATTCACACTTGTCTATGACCTGTCCCTCCACGTGGTGAATGCACACCTGAAAAACTCATGACAGAATTCACCCTCTGCCTTAACACCGGCTTCTCCCCCCCTGTAAGGACTGTTTGGTCTCCACACATATCTAACGAAGGGATCTTGGACTCACAAAAGAGCATACCGAAATAAATGTTGTCGGTCGTCAAGGTGCCACTGAACCTTTGTTTTATTTTGCTATGCCAGGTGGGCTTGCCAACCTCCAGGTGGGGCCTGGAGATCTCCCAGAATGACAACTGATGTCCAGATGACACGGATCAGTTCCCCTGGAGGAAACTGCTGCTTCGGAAGGGTGGACTTATGGCATCATACCCTGCGGAGGTTCCTCCCCAAATCGCCAAGAGTTTCCCAATCTAGAGCCACTTTCCACAGAGTAAAAATCATCTCTTTTTCAGAAACCCTGGAGAACTCTGATCCTCTCTGTACATTCGTGGGTAACAGTTTTCCAAATCAGCCTGTGTGGGTTAATTAACTCCGCCCCCACCCTCTCAACAAGAAACCCCAGCCCTAAAAAGGGCCACGGCAGTGCTCTGCCTGGGTTCCGGCAAGGCCTTCCTTTCCCTACTGTTGACTTTCAGAGTTGATGAATCAAAATGGGCCACTGTAGAGCAACCCTGGGAACCCACATCTCCCAGCAGCAGCAGCAGCAGCAGCAGCAGCAGCCCGGGCAGAACGGAGAACAGCCCTAAATAGAAAACGAGGAGGCAGCCGTGAAGAAAGGCAGCGAGCGAGTTTCCCCGCTCCCTGCCTCGCTCTTCCTTTCCTTCTAGTTATTTCTGTCCTCTCTTCCCCCCCACCTGCCTCAGCCTGAAATTAAAACGTTAAAATTCCCAGATTTTCGAAGATGGGAAATTGTACGTTCTGGGCAAAGCGGCAATTAGAGAGCCGAGTGTGGAAATTCAGAGGCAGCCCTGCCACGGGGGAAGATGAGGCAGCTGTTGGGGGTGATGGATTTAGGATGCTATTATGGGCGGGAGCCTGTCAAGTCGGGCCTGTGGAACTCAACCCATCCAGAAGTTCTCCTACGCAGACTCCCTTGGAATGAGTCCCCGTCAAGCAGCAGGAAACGCCAATTGTGTTTTCCTCCCTCCGTGCCAAAATGTCTTGGGCCGGTCCTTTGGGAATTTCTGGCAATTTGAGCACAGCAGAGCCCCTGCTAGAGGTGTTCCATATACAGGGCCAGTTCCCAGATCTTGAGGGGTCCCTCAGGCAGAGTCCCCACAGGGCCCACCTCCTCCCATCTTCTACTCACCACCAGGGCCCCACACGTGTCCTCCTTCCCTTCCCTGCACCCATATGCCTCCGAACTGCCTATGTTGTCCTTCCCCTGACCACTTGTGAGTTCTCCCACTGCCCATGCTTACCGGTGTGAGGCAGGTAGGTCTGAGAGCGCTCTGAGAAAACGGTGACTGACCCAAGGTCACCCAGCTGGCTGCACATGGAGTGGGGGATCAAATAAGTGTGTGTGTGGGGGAGTGTCCACAGCAGCAGGCCCTACCTCAGGAGGGTATGCTGATGCTGGATCCACTCTGTGCCACATGCCTAGAGATGTAAAATTTCCGGAAATTTTGAAGCTCGGAAAAAAAACCGTTTTTTTTCCGGGTTTTTTCGGGGGAAAACGGAAATTTCCGGAAAAATTGAAAAAAATGCTACATTAGCATTTCTTTTGTCTTTTCTAGATTGAAAGTCATTCTGTTACTTTAGGAACATAAAATATGACTATGGACATTTTTACTTGGCATGAAATTATCACAACTAGCATATTAAAAAATATAGTGCATCCAAACAGTTGTTACAAACAGAATACCCGCCCACATGGAAAAACAAAACTGGAACCTTTTTATTTTCTTCTGACAATAGCACCTCCTAAAGGAAGAAATGCATCTTGTTCTTGCATTGGAGAGTTCAGTTTGTAACCTAGGACTTGCTCAAGCATTAGATCAATCTGATACCATATATATATATATTAGAAATGATTTGGAAAATATTTGAACACCTTGTCTTAAAATATTTTAGTCATCATGTTAAAATAAAACGTTCCATAATCAATTTATTTTATTTTATTTTTTCAATTTTTCCAATTTTTCGGAAAAAAACAAAAAAGCCTTCAGGAAAAAAATGGGGAAAAAACGTTTTTTTCCTGGGCCTTCACATCTCTACACATGCCCGATCATGTTGGCCAGGCCGGCACTGACCTTCCCTTCACACACATCCCAACCCACACTTCATGGTTGCCCCAGCCGTCTCCCTCAACAAGATTTCTCACGCAAAGAAACAATTAACATCGGCTGTTTGCTTTTGGTGTTTTTATAAAGATTTTATTTTATTTTTTTAAAAAAGAAATGTTGAAACTTAACATCCCACAAGAATTTTAAGAATTTTCACCACAAGGAGAAGAGAATCCTACAAAAATATATCGTACAGTGCACGAGGGCAGGAGAGCAAAAGGGACACGGAGACCCTGCACACACGACAAGATTTCTATACAGATTTATCACTTCCATGAGGGAAAACGGTATGTACACTGTCAAGGTGTTACGAATTCATACACCAGTTCTGCCTCGTGACGCCTCTGTTGGTTCCCGTGGCATGTACACACAGCAAAAACGGTCTTTTGTTACATGTGACAGTATATACCTTAGGTACACCAGCGGGGTGTTACATGTGACAGTATATACCTTAGGTACACCAGCGGGGTGTGTACCCTTTTTTAAAAAATTGCAGGTACATTTGGCCTTGCTCTTGTAGCCCCACCCCTTCTTTAAAGCGACAGTTCCACTCTAATGGCACATAGTAAACGGGTTCGGTTTATAACACCAAACCAGACAGTAAATGAGGCTGTTAAAAGCAGCAGCTGAAATTAAAATAAGAACCTGTCACAATTATAGCAGGACTCTAAATTTGACTGGCACTACTGTCTGCTCACTTTCATCACTAGAGTAGACTTGCATTTCCTACACAGAAGGCATTAGCTGTGTAGGAAATTTCTCAGGCGTGAAGTAAGCCCACAGGAGGCAGAGAAAGAAAAATGTGTGTAAGACAGAAGGAAAGGAAGGAAGGAGCACACTTCTTTGATCCCTCCAAATACCTCGACCTCTCTTTGCTTTTCACATCTGTGTTCTTTTCCCTCTCAACCCTTTCCCCCCCCCGCATCTATTTCTTTTTCTCCTCCATTCACTTCCCTTTCTTTGAACTGGCTCGCTCAGTTCAGTGTAGTTTGAGGCTGATATGGTTTCACACCATCATTTGTACATGCAGTTACCACAGGGGCCTGTCACCAAGTGGCTGTTTTCCCATTCTTTCCTCTTTACAGTCTTTTTCTCCCCTAAGACTCAACTGTCCACTTTCCCCCCCTTTTGCCTCTGAGCACAGTCTCGATGGTGTGTGGATGGTCTTTTCCTGACTGTTTCAATCACGTTATTAGGACATGTGAGGTTTGGTGGCATGACAGGAAAGCATCACTTTGGTTTTCAATCTCTGGACTGCTTGCCACGATCACCCTTTTTTCAAAAAAAATGACATTTAAACTAAGGGATTATTGAGAACTGGCAGCTTTTCTGTTTCTACCATTTGGCAATATTATCGGCGTGATGAAATAATAGCTCTCATTGGCTTGAATTGGGGGGGGGGAACTGTGTAGGTTTATGACCGCTGATATCAGTGGACAGAGGGAAAAGTGGATTTATGATCAAAAAAGAAGAGAGTCTTGTGTGGATTGGAAAATATGGGAGGTAAATTATTTCAAAAGGGCAACATTCACCCCTGTGGAGATCCTCTATTGCAGAGATACCCAGTCTTACTGAACCTGCGGGCACCTTTGGAATTCTGACAAAGGGCAGTGGGCACAACCAGAAAATGGCCGCCACTGGAGGTTGAATGAGCCACACAATATCTGCCACAGGAAGCACAGCCAACCACAGAATGTCAGGGGGGGAGGTCATGCGTAACTCTTCATAGCAAGCCCTCCAACATTTCAGGCAGAAGTGCTAATATTAACGTATTGTTTAAAAATATACTCTTGCATTTGCAAAGCTGACCCACAGTCTGTGTGCTGTGGTGGCAGCCGCTGCTGAAGTAACCTTTTAAAAAATCTGCACAGTCAATCAAGTCTCCAGCGGCCAATGGGAAGCTCTGCTCGGCAAAAACCCCGTCTGCCCCCTCCCGCATTCTAAAAACACATGCCGGGCACCAGAAAAGATATTGGTGGGCGTCATGGTGCTCACGGGCGCCCCACTGGGGAACCCTGCTCTGCTGTAATTCTGCATGCTGCTAAGACGACTGCCCTAATGTGGAACTGCCCCTGGTTACTGACATGTTTCCAGTGGAGTCAGAGGGAAGGTTAACATTTATGCCTTCGACCCAGCTAAAGTCGGTAGCTTGGGACCAAATCCCATGGAAAGTGATATGACTTAAGTTACCCATCGTTCACAAGTCCCATCGGTTTCAGTGGGTGGGTGGGTCAAATTGGGGTGGAGACAGTGAGAGGTATCCGACCATCCAGCCATGGAAGGCACACTTTTGAGTTTCCCCACATCCTCCATTCCTGCAGGCCCTCCTGACACCTGGAAAGCTAATTCTTGGGGGCACATGATCCATGCAAAGGAACAGCCTTGCGGGCTAGTGGGCTGGAAAGACAAGGGCCAAGGGGATGAGCTCAGCCTTTCAGGGGATGAGCTCAGCCCTCAGCAGAACTGAGCATGCATAAGAAGGAGAAAGGATTCCACCCCGCTGTCCTTCAAACCCTTCCCCAGCTGTTCCTCTATACAGGTCCTTCCACCCTAGGAATGATCTTCCTGGGGCTCAGGAGGAAACTGCAGGAACAGGGCAATGCGGGAGAAGTCCACATTTCGTGGGCAGTGTGGTAGGACATAAGCCAGAAAGAAAGAAAGCTAACAGGACAGTGGGAGACGACAAGCATCCTTCAAGCAGGGCTACCAATGGCCGGAGACTTGAGAGGGCTAGGAAAGCCACAAGCCCTCAAGAGAAGATGCGGTTCCGGACTGCGTGGCAGCTAGGAAGAATGAGGAAGTCTCTCAAATGGGAAGAATCGGGGGGATACCCTGCCACCAAAGCCAAGACCACCTGCGACAACTGAGAGCTGTCCTCTGCCAGATGAGGTCTTAACTCAGCAGAAGGCTGCTATCTTATGCAGTGTGCACACACTCCAACACAGGGTAATTGATTAGCAGAAGGCTGCTATCTTATGCACACACTCCAACACAGGGTAATTGATTAATTATCGTATGGCACTGTGTGTAGAATAGCCAGGAGATCCTAAGATTGTCTGGCAGTCAGGAGTTCTAGCTCTTTTTAGCGTTATGCACCACTAGGTGGTGAGCTAGACTTGTTTTTAAGGCAAGAGACCTTTCAGAGGTGGTTTGCCATTGCCTGCCTCTGCGTCGCGACCCTGGTATTCCTGGAAGTCGCCCTTCCAAATACTAGCCAAGGTCGACCCTGCTTAGCTTCCGAGATCTGACGGGATCGGGCCAGCCTGGGCGAATACGAGCCAAGCCCTGGAATGTGTGTATGAGGCAGTCTGGTATTGGGTATGGAATTTGGCTTCCCAAGAAGTTCTTAGTCCTTGTGGCTTAGGTAATATGCTCGCGTGAGAATGTGTGGGCAACAGCTACCGAAACCTCAGAAGCCGGAGTGGTGGACAAATAAATGTCCAGAAATCTGGGGGGGGGGGAGACTGGGCTTCCATGTCCCGCATTACTCCTGGCTCATCCTTGCAAATACCAAGACTGAATAAATTAACCAAAACAGTTAAAAAACCTATAAAACCATGCAATACAGGAGCGAATGTGAAATCCGCGTAACGCATAGAGGTCACAGGCTCGACACATTCAAGCCTATCTTCACAGTCACGAAGGCCTCCTGTTGTGTTAAATGAAAGCTGAGGTTCGCCTGTTTTGATGCGTTGATTCCACAGCAATCACCCAGAACGGACAACTCAAGAGGTTCCGGAACTCCAGTCCTGCAAGTTCCCCCAGAAAACAGCCCTGGACCCAGGTCACCTAGGGTTCTAAGTCTGCCACTTTCACCCACTGCTCCACACTGGCCACAGTGTACTGACTGGCTATGGATACCGCTGCGCTCTTATGCAGTACCCAATAATTTGAAGGGGGGTTGAGCAGAAGAAATTCCTGGCTTATCAGGCCCTGTTGCTACTGAATGGGAGGCGGGGTGCCATTTGAGCTAAAGCGTCCGGAGCTGCTCCTGGTTTTATACGGTTTCAACTGCATGCAAAGAACTTTCTCCCCATCCCGAGTTTGCAAAACTACGACAACAACATGCTGCGCAGAAGAATTCCCACCATCTCCGCGTGCGCATTTCAGACAAAGAAGCTCAACATCTAGACAGAAACACAAGCACTCTACATTCAGACCCTTCGACCCTTCCCGGCCTGCATTTTTGTTTTTTTTGGTTCATTTCCATTGGCTGTGCAGCATAACATCGCGGGTCTTTCTTAACGTTCCTCTCTCTTACCTGACTTCCTACGTTAGGACAGGACGGATCCCTAAAGGAAACACTTTGGAGTCTGTAAAAAAAATTTCAATGGGGACTTTAGGCACTGCTGAGATCGCCAACTTTCCACCCAGCCCCCTGTAGCTATGCATTTAACAGAAGTAATGGCTTGTCCATTGGACGAGATAGGGCGGGGATCCAATCTCAGTGGAGGAGGGGGTGGGCAAAGGCTTTTGCTTAGGGTTGTCAACTCCAGGTTGGAAATTCCTGGATATTTGGAGTGGCACCTAGAGGGGGCGGGGTTTGGAGAGGGGAGGGACCTCGGTAGGTCATAACGCCACAGAGGCCACTCTCCAAAGTGGCTATTTTCTCCAGGGGAAATGATCTCTGGGGTCTGAAGATCAGTGGTGATTCCAGATCTCCAGCCACCTGGAGACGGGCAACCCTATGCTGTCTTGCTGCAGTGGCACCAGGTAGTTTGTTAGCGTGACTCTTCCTGATACCCACAGCAGCTGGTAGCGGTATGCACCTCTGCCTGACCATAACTCTTCCCCACCGCTGTGCTGAGACCTGCAGGACCCCTCGGTCCAGTGGACTGATTCGCTTTCATGAATATATTTTGCAATGTAGGTTTTCCCTCCCTCTCCCATTATAATGTAGCCAACTAGGTAGCGAAGAAGGCTTTGCGACTTAAAGGAGGGTTATACTTTTTTTGTAGCTTATACAGTGATGGGCGCTGAAAGGAAAAGCATTGCAAAGTACGGAATGAGGGGAAGATGGAAGTTCAGTATGGACACAGTGGTCGTCGCTGCCCGCCATGCGGGACCCCCCAATGACGTGCTTTGCCCCAAATAGCCGCATTGTCACTACACAGAGGTTTGACGTATAGATACGAGCACGGAAATGTTCTCAGGTTTGGGGACTAAACGAGGCAAGAAAAAGAAGGGGGGGGGGGAATTGCGCGATTTGATAGTAAAGGTAGAATGGAATTCTTGCTTATTAGGATCCAGGAGCTCCCACCATGAATCCCCACCGGAATGAATGAATAATGTTCTCATTTATCCCAGGCTCTACGTCACTTTCTTTCACTGCTTCCACACGGAAGCATGGAAAGCAGAAAGCCCCTGCATTAAAAGGGAATGTCCACATGGCCAGGGCTTTTTTTGTAGAAAAAGCCCAGCAGGAACTCATTAGCATAATAGGCCACACCCAACAGCAGGAACTCATTAGCATATCAGGCCACACCCCTGACAGCACAGCTCATTTGCATATTAGGCCACACCCCCATGTTACCAGAAGTGTGGTCATCCAACCACACCCACCTTTTGCTTCTTATTCTCTTTACCTTGTTTGTTGTCAAAACCCAGGGCTTTTTGTTTGGAGCAGGAACTCCTTTGTATGTTAGGCCACACCCCCTAATTGTAGCCAATCCTAATGAGTTTCTGCTGTTGGGTGTGGCCTATTATGTTAATGAGTTCCTGCTGGGCGTGGCCAACTCGGGAGCCAGCCGGAACTCTGTTCCTGTGCGTTTCTGCCCAAAAATAGCCCTGCACATGGCACTCTGCTATGTTCTAAGAATGTAGGATTGCCAGCTAGTGTCTGGTCACTGCCAGGAATCTGTGAGTGGGGTGGGGTGGGGACGTGGGTGACACCACGGGCGGAACACTGTGATGTCACCTCCAGGGAATACCCGGAATGACATCACGCCACTCTAAAAATGGCCAGAAATTGTGGTTTTACCACAGAGTTTCCAGCAATTCCTAGAGCAGAATGATAAAACTTCCAGGTTTCCCCCAGAAGTGACGTGACGCTGTTGTGCAATGCCACTCTAAAAATGGCCTGAAACTGGTTTTGCCACAGAGTTTCCAGCAATTCCTAGAGAAGCATGATAAAGCTTCCAGGTTTTCCCACAGAAGTGACGTGACGCTGTTGTGCAATGCCGATTTTTTAAAACTACTTTTCCTCCCACCGGCTGCTGGAGCATCGATGGACGCACGAGCTGGAGGCGGGAGATTTCCTGCCACCAGCTGGTAACGATAATCCTAGCGGCATTCCCAGGGCTTTCACCTGGAGAAAAAAAATAAAACCTTTTTAATCTGGCTCAAAGGGAAACCTGCAGAGAGGCTGCAGGGGAGTGTTTGCGTGGACTTTTACTCCGCCGCCACTGTGAGGTGGAGGTAAGCTCTGCTTTCAAAATGGTGGATAGCTCACAGCACCACCTCTGAGCCCTTTAAAGAGCTTGGCTCCCTTTCCCTGCTGCATCACAGCATTGTTC
>NW_015164233.1:85474-93215 GCF_001447785.1 Gekko japonicus
GGGAAAGGGAGGGCAAAACACACTAAAAAGAGAGGCGGGCATGTGAAGCAGTGCCACTCAAGAGTTTGGAGCCGATTCATCCCTACATTTGGGCTTGTTCCTCACTGCTTCCTGGTGCTAGGCTTGAGTTTTCTGTCCCTGGATCACTTGGTGCACTGCCCACACTGCTGGCCTTTGTGTCAGAGAGGTCATAACTCTGGCCCCTCCTCTTCCTGTCACATGACTGTGATGTCACATGCTTGTACCTCAGCGGCTCCCAGGTCTGGAGTGGTTGAAGATCCTTGACTTAAGCCTTCATGAGGCTCTTCAAAGGAGGTTTAGCTTTTTAAAAAAATACTATAATTTTAGACCACTGCAGCATTTCTTATGTATACATACAGCACTTAGCAGGAACCCACAGATAAGGTGAAGAACAACATTTTATTAATTGTCTAGAAAAAGACAGTTTAGCTGGCGGAGCTATTCTCTGTCCTACTCAACAAGCAGCCTGTGGCAAAAACTCCCTCCTTTTTATAAAAAAGGCACCACAGCTCTGCTTGTCCTCACTAATGAAATCCGTGGTCGCCCTAAACCAATTTGAGAAGAATCAAATTTTAATTAATCTGCGCGGGGGGTCTTTTCCCCCCTCCAGAACCTGGGAGTTTTTCAGGGTCTCTCTGGGTTTGAGCTACGCCCCTCTCAGGTCCCGGAAGGTCCTTCGGGGTGGAATGTGCCCTTTGTTTAGATCTCCCTGCAAAAACTCCCTTCTTTTTATAAAAAAGGCACCACAGCTCTCCTTGTCCTCACTAATGAAATCCGTGGTCGCCCTAAACCAATTTGAGAAGAATCAAATTTTAATTAATCTGCGCGGGGGGTCTTTTCCCCCCTCCAGAACCTGGGAGTTTTTCAGGGTCTCTCTGGGTTTGAGCTACGCCCCTCTCAGGTCCCGGAAGGTCCTTCAGGGTGGAATGTGCCCTTTGTCTAGATCTCCCTGGCCAGGAAGCCTCAGTATATTTATTGGATGAGATCCTGAAAAACAGGCAGCGCTTGGCAAAAAGAAAATGGAGGGGTGGGAGCAAACTGCGTAAGAAAATTGTATGGGGGTGGTGGTGGCAGTATCGAGTGGCAATTTTGTTCCCGTTATACAAGGTCAGAAGCCATCGACTTCCATTCTGGATACGTTTTCCCAACAGAGGTATTAATCTTTCTCCTTAATAATGCCCATGACAGAGTAAATACCGTAGGAAGCAGCCCTGGCTCAGGAGGTGAGGGGGAGGGAACTGTTCTTATCATTAAGGAGAGTCACGCAGTCCCTGTATGGACCCAGTACTGACGAACCACCTTCTGGCTGCAGAACCCTCGTGGAATTAGCGACCACAAAACGCGTCACAGGATGACATTTTTATGTACAAGATTAGACAATCCCACCCATAATAGATTCATTAGTTAGCCATGAAAGCTAAACGGAACCTTCGCAGGCAGAGGCGGTCTAGACTTCTGAACACCTGATGCTGGGGGCCAACAGACAAGGGATGGCCGTCACCTTCATACCCTCCTTGTGAGATTTCGGAGGCATCTGGCTGGCTAGTTTGAGAAGCAGAACTCGACCTTCGTCTGACCCAGCAAGACAATTCCTACATTCAGAATTAGCATCTGAAAGCTAGTCCCGAATCTCCGCCCTCCCGTTTGATGCCTTTTCCTCTCCAGGAGAGGACGGGATGTTATGAGTGGACCAGACCCAGGCTGTAGTGACAATGATAATGGTTGCAGGGTTGCATGCTGGCCCAGATCTGAGTTGAACAGACCGTGTGATTCTGCCAGTATTGGTGGGGGATGCTCAGTTCAGCTCTCAATCGTCCATCTATGGCAGCGGCCTGCAGGGAGCTTTCCCGGTTAGCAAAAGTGCCAGGCCACCGCATCCCTCCCACATGAGCAAATGCTCTGTTCTGCTTTGCAGTGAGAAGGACCCGGCTGCATACTTGGCAATGAGATGCCTTCACCAGTCACTTGCTCTTTCCTTCCTAGCCCCTCCTCTGTGTCACTCTCCCCCACCCCAAGATTTGGAGCTTTTTGATCAAAGTTTCATCAAACCAGCTTAGCTAAGGCCAAAAACTTCCCCCCCTTAAGACCTTCTTTATTAAAAAGAAAAGATGCTCCAAACTGCATAAGAGCGGGAGCAATTTTATCCAAGCTTCCTGGAATTAAAACAAAACAAAGTCTCAGCACTTTGGTATAGATCTGTTCCACATCTGGCAGAGGTATAAAGAAACTGCATGCTTCGGCGGGGGTGGGGGTGGGGGGTATGCTTCGGCGGGGGTGGGGGTGGGGGGTGGGATCAGTTCTCGAAGTCACATCCAAACGAGTAGGCTACAGCCTCCCACATGCCGCCTTCCGGGTTTGCCCAAAGGAAATGGTCCCAGTAGAGCAAAAGAGGAACTTTTACGGCTGCAATCCCGAAAACCTATGAGGGTCTCTGCCCCACTGACCCTATTGGGGCTTAACTTTGGAATCCAAATGCTCTGACTTGCGTTGAAAGCCTTATTCCCAAACAGGATCACTCAGCCATTGCTATTTAGGTTCAATCGAGCTTTCCCCGGATCGGGGCCACTGTGAATCCCAAATACTGCGAACTGGCGAGGGGAGGAGAGCAGTTGTAACTACGGCAAAATGAGGGGTAAGCAACCCCCCCCCCCGAACAACAAGTACAATGGAAATAGGTATCACGGCCACGTTTCTTTTGCCTTCTCCTCCACGTTCTACGGATCTTCGTTCTAAAAGTCGAATCCTATCTGTTTGAATTAAGCTTTCTTTTGAATAGGGACCACAACCCGGGTTAACCCCCAAACGACGTTTGGATAAGAAGTGGTGCATTATTAGGGAGGGTGAAGAGAAGGGGAAATGCAGGCAGAAGCAGGGGAAATGATGTCACCGGGGGGGGGGGGAGGGGGGGGGGGGAGAGATGAGAGGGAAGGAGGTAAGCATGCAGCTAGGGTTTGAAACGGGGTGAAGGAATCAAGAGGCACTATGGAAGACAGGGTGAGAAATGAGGAGACGCACCAGTTGACAAGTACTTAATTCTCCGTCGTCCCCCCCTTTTTGCGTCATATGTGGTCCATCCCCGCCATGCCAAAGGCCTTCGTCGCCCAGGAAAACGGGATGCACTTTGGAAGACGCTCCAAACCCCGTGATGCAGGAAGAGGCGGGGTGAACGGAGAGACGTGGGGCCACCTGCCTCTTTCTCCCAGGACCAAGCATGCTTGCTCACAAAGATCAAAGTGCACATGTGTGTATGTCTGTGGAGGTGCTCAGGGAAGAATTCGCGTTTTCACACCCCCTGGCATCTCTTCTCCCCTCGCTCGACCTCCCAGACCTCCCCAGGAGGCTGACGCCGGACCCCTTCCCTGCGGCGAGGGACCGCTGTGAAGCCCGGCCCGGCAGGTACCCAACCACAACCTCGGTTTGTCTGGGTCTGTGATGGAAGGTCAAGACACAAAGGGATCTACAATGCGTCTGCTGTGTTGGGGCAGCAGTACCGCGCTCGCAGGACGACAGGGGCCAAGGACGGGGCTGCCAGTTCTCGGGGGTCACCCACAAACTCGGCGGTTGGTCAGCCTGCAAAGGAGCCCGACCCGCTGCTTCCAGTGCCGCTACAGGTTCACCAGTGGGATCCTGGGAAAAGAACAAAATTGAGGGGTGGGGCGAGGAAGGAGAGAAAGAGATGTGAAAAACAGAGCCCTGCTTGATTCTGGACTTTTGGAACTGGGTATGCAGCCTAGAGGGAGGGAGGGAGGGCGGCATGCTATAGCCCGACCTCCTCAAATGTTGGAAGCTAAGCAGAGTGGCTATTTGGAAGGGAGACCACCGAGGAAGGCTCTGCAGAGGAAGGCGATGGCCGACCACCTCTGCTTCTCAATTGCCTCGAAAGCCCCTTGCTGGGGTCACAATAAGTCAGCTGCGACTTGACGGCACTGTAAACACACAGTCTAAACTGTGGGGTGTGGAATGGCGTGGTATAGCCCCATCTCATCAGATCTTGGAAGCTAAGCAAGGTCGGTACTTGGAAGGGAGATCACCAAGGAAGGCTGTGCAGAGGACAGCTTTTAAACTCTCCCGGCTAATATAGCCACGCCTACTGTACAATTACCAACCAATAAGGTTGTATGCATAAGGACCAATCACGGACGTTCCCGCTCAGGGAGCTTGCTGACTTGTGATTGGATGGTTCTTCCCGGGCTAGCAATGCGATTGGATGGATTTGGATCCTAGCCCAGGACGAAGCTTTACATGGCAATTCAATTATGTTGTTCACATAGAGTTATGCATTCAATGGCAGCAATTGAATACATTACAACGGCAATGGCCAACCACCTCTGCTTCTTACTTGCCTCGAAAGCCCCTTGCTGGGGGGTCACCATAAGTTGGCTGTGACTTGACAGCCCTCTACACACAGAGACACACTCTTTTTTTTTTGGCTCGGGTTCAAAGCCTTCCTCCAATCTAAGAAGCCCTCCTCCAACTTAAGGGATCCTTCCATCGGTGGAAGAGCCATTCAAGTTAGTGGAAAGCACCTTGGGCAGCTCTCAAACCGAAACCCCCTTTTCACTTTTAGGAGACCTGTCGGCCAATCAAAGGATTTGTAGTTAACGGACAGTCTGCCCTTGTAGTTAAACGACTAAGTGCATTTAAGTAAACATGTGGATTATCAACACGTCGATACAGCTGGATTCTTGAGGCGCTGAAGAAACTCAAGACAACTTCCAACAGAAGACGTGAAAAGGGCAATTCGTTCATAAAAGATTGGCACTTTCAATATTCCCCACTTTCCAAGTGCCTTAATAGACCGGACCCACAACTGTTTTGAAGCGTACGTCAGCAACACTCCTAAAACTCACGGCTCTGCCAACTAAGACTCGCTTCCTCCCGAATAAGTAGATCAACCAGAGCGGCGATCCTGCATACAGCTAAGGTTGCTTAAATCCCCAGGAAGCAATGGGATGCAAACAGACTAACTCTAGGCAGGACTGCAGCCCGACTTGATTCATTAAAACAGGTTCACACTCGCCGCCTTCATTTTCAGCACTACAGCTGTCCGGTTGACACATCCATCCAGACAGCTTCAGAGGTGATGCTGCGATCGCAAAGGATATCACATTTCCCCGGTGTCAGCTGCTCTGGATATTTACCTTGTATTTGGAGAGATGCAAATCTTCACCCAGACAGCACCCCTCTGGATCCTATGACCACCATCTGCAGCCAGGTGGGGTGAGCCCCACAAGCTCCAGTTGGGACTTTGCTGGGAGGTGGATACTGAGGAGGAACAACATTCCCCCTTCCAGCTTTGTGCCTTTTAAATCTTATTATATTTGGAGCCCTAAAAGTTGAGAGATTCCACTGCTGTACCATCCTAATATGGGAACACGCTCCTTGCCTTTTTTTTAAAAAAGGAAGAGCATTATCAACAGAGGCATAGCATCCAAATCGCAAGGTGTCATAGTCCCACTGTGCACTGCATTGGTCAGGCCGCAACTGGAGTACTGTGTGCAGTTCCGGAGGCCTCACTTCAAAAAGGATGTGTTTGGAATGGAGCGGGTGCAGAGGAGAGCGACGAGGACGATCGGGGGCCTGGAGACCAAGCCCTGTGAGGAAAGGCCGAGGGACTTGGGAATGGTCGGTCTGGAGGAGGGGAGGCTGGGGGGGGGGGACATGATTGCTCTCTTGAACTATTTGAAGGGTCATCGCTTAAAGGAGGGCAGGGAGCTGTTCCTGTTGGCAGCAGAGGACAGGACTGGGAATAATAGGTTTAAATTAAGGGCGGGAAGGTACTGGCTGGATATTAGGAAAAACTTTTTGACAGTAAGAGTGGTGCAGCAGTGGAATCAGCTACCTAGGGAGGTGGTGAGCTCCCCCTCACTGGCAGTCTTCAAGCAGCGGCTGGACAAACACTTGTCAGGGATGCTCTAGCCTGATCCTGCATTCAGCAGGGGGTTGGACTAGATGGCCCCTGTATGGCCCCTGCCAACTCTGTGATCCTATGATTCTAAGAATTAAACTAAAGAAGACTGCTGCATTCTCCCTACCGAAGCCCCCCACTCCCCATAGCATGACATTTTGCTTTTTTGCTCTGTTTTTGACCCACAAAGCTGCCTTAAACGGAATCAGTGGCTTGGTCTACCAAGGTCAGTACTGTCTATTCAGACTGGCAGCGGCTCTCCAGGGTCTCAGGTGGGGTCTTCCACACCACCCACCAGCTGATCTTTGTAACTGAAGATGCCAGGGATCGAACCAGGGACCTTCTGCATGCCAGCCAGAGGCTCAACCACTAAGCCATGGCCCCTCCCATTGATCTAACTTTCTAAAGGGTGCATGCCTCTCCTTTGTCTCTCCAGAATACCTCTACCCTGACATAAAGTGCAGTTTGGCTGCATACCTTATCCCGCCACCCCCCACACACTGGAATTGTTTTTTGATTTATTTACCGATTCTTGTGCTAATGCCTATCAATGCAGACACGCGTATTCTATTTTTATTTATTCATTGAATTTATGAATCGCCCCATCCCTGTATTTGCAGGGCTCTGGGCAAGGTACAGTAGCGTTAAAAACGACAACTAGGTAAAACGATAAATCGTATTAAGTTGCATTTTAAAAGACAGACGGCGAACAATAGTACTTATAATTAGCTATTCCCCTATTACAGACAGCCGGCTGCTTCGCGGGCAGAGGGGAGAAGAGGTCGAGGCGAGCGTGGAAAACGGAGGAGGGCGCCAGCCGAGATAAAAACCGTCGCTGCCCTCAACCAAAAAAGCCTGGTGGAACATCTCTGCCTTGCGGGCCCTGCAGAATTGCATAAGGTCCTGCAGGGCCCTGATGGTATTTGGCAGAGAGTACCACCAGGTTGGGGCCAGGACCGAAAAGGCCCTGGCCCTGGTCGAGGACAGTCGGATACCCTTAGGGTCAGGGACCACCAGCTTCTGGCTAAAATGAGCTTGGAGCATGGCTGGCGTTCACTAACGGAGGCTCTCAGCCTCCTTTGCTTTTGGGACTCTGGCCAGATCGCTTCTGTGCTGTGTCCCAGTACGGCGGGGGACTTCGCCACCACTAAAGCATCGGCTCCGACCAGAAGCCATCCCCCGAAGTCACAGATCCAGCAAAACCGTCACTCCCGTCATCCAAAATCCAGGAGGGTTCCTGTGACACAGACACACGGCCCGGACTCCACAGCTTAGAGGGAACAGTACAGCGGGGGATCTCGCCACTAAAGCATCGGCTCCGACAAGACGCCATCCCCCGAAGTCACAGATCCAGCAAAACCGTCACTCCCGTCATCCAAAATCCAGGAGGGTTCCTGTGACACAGACACACGGCCCGTGAAGCAGTCATGGCAACGACGGCGTCATCCACCGGGTGGAGAACCGCATCTTCCTGGCTTCAAAATGTGTGAGTGCAAATCCTGTCAAGCGGCAGCCGATTTGTGGCGACCCTGGAGGGTTTTCAAAGTAAGTGCTTGTTCAGAGGTGGTCTGCCCTGGCCTGCCTCTGCGTAGGGACCCTGGGCTTCCTTGGTGGTCTCCCCATCAAGTACTAACCGGGGCTGACCGTGCTTGGCCTCCGAGATCGGACAAGATCAGGCCAGCCTGGGACACCCAAGTCAGGACAAAATAGCTACAAAATAGACAGAAGTAGAAGAAGGAGAAGTAGAAGAAGGAGAAGGAGAAGAAGGAGAAGGAGAAGAAGAAGAGGAGGAGGAGGAGGAGGAGGAGGAGG
>NW_015164233.1:93579-99292 GCF_001447785.1 Gekko japonicus
GAACTCCTTTTCCCTTCCCCTCCCCACAACAGACACCCTGTGAGGCGGTTGGGGCTGAGAGAGCTCTGACAGAAACTGCTCTTTTTTCAAGGACAGCTCTTATCAGAACTACGGCTTGCCCAAGGCCATCCAGCCAGGTGCAAGTGGAGGAGTGGGGAATCACACCCGGTTCTCCCAGATTAGAGTCCACGCACTTAACCACTACGCCAAACTTAGGGAAAGGCGATGTCCCTGCGACTGAAGCGGCACGACTGGCAACGGTTCCTTGGGCTGTACGCGTTAAACGGATAGCAGTCGCACTTAGAAAACCGGGGTCGTACGCTTCAGTTGGTTTAAAACACGGAGCAGCGAAGACGGCAAGCCAGTTAGGCTGCTGAAATCCCTCCCACACTTCCTCTGGGCCGTCGTTCCTCGCCTTCTCCTTGCCCTCTCCCCGTGGCGTGGGGTTCCCGCGTCCTCCTACGTATTCCCATCACTTACCTGTTGAGCTGGAAGGCACTGGTCTTCCCGATCCCCTCCAGCTTGTCCAGGCCCTCCAGGACCTGCCCGGTCTCGGCCATCTCCGGCGGGGGAGTCTGAGAGTCCTCGTAGGACCCCAGGATGCTGACCGCGGCGGGCGACAGATCTGTCAGCGGCTGCTGACTACCCTGTTGCTGCAGTCCACTTTGCTGACTCGAGTGGCGCCGCCGCTTCTGGTTCCGGTCCCAGCTGCAGGGAGAATGGCAAGGGAGGGGGGGTCACTCTTGGGACAAGTTGGGGCCCTTCCAGAACGCCATCTGTTGTGCATTCACCTCGTAGCTCTTTCAGGGGGATCCAGACGTTTTTCTTCCAGGTGATTTGCCTGTTGCAGGGAAACTGCATTTTCCCATTACACAAACTACAGTTTTAGTCATGGGGAAGATGCCGTTTTCATACGGTCAACAGAGCCTGGACTCCATGTTGAGATGAAACAAGGGAACTTTATGAGTTATGTGGCACGATTAAAATTAGGGGGGGGGGGTTGGCTTAGAAAAGAGAAAAAATTAGAAAGGTGGCTGAAGGAGGACACGGAGGAGGCCTACGGAAGTATGCAGTTCGGTGCAGTGGTTAAATGCGCGGACTCTAATCTGGGAGAACTGGGTTTGATTCCTCACTCCTTCACTCGCAGCTGCTGGGTGACCTTGGGCAAGCCATAGTTCTGTCAGAGCTGACCTTGAAAAAGAGCAGTTTCTGTCAAGAGCTCTCTCAGCCCCGCCCCACCTACCTCACGGAGTGTCTGTTGTGGGGAGGGGAAGGGAAAGGAGTTTGTAAGCCGCTCTGAGACTCCGAGTCACACACTCGCGGCCTGACCTACTTCACAGGGTTGTTGTGAGGGTAATATGGAAAAGAGGAACTCTCTTAGCCACAAGGTCTAGATAAGAACTCTCGGTCTGGGGCAAGTGATGCTCTGTATTCTTGGTGCTTGGGGGGGGGGCAACAGTGGGAGGGCTTCTAATTTTTCTTGTTGTATCCGGATTGCAGGCTTTATGATTTTGCATTGTTTTTATTTGATTTTGCAGTCTATGTATATGCTGAGGGGGGAAAGCGTTCATGAATAATTTGCAATAAATAATAGCAACCGATGTGGGTGCCATTTCGCGACCTTTGCAAATATGTATTTCACTTTTTTTTTTAATATGAGAGACAATGTTTCCCTGCTTTATCACGGAAGGAAGCAAGGTCTTTACGAAACCCTCTGAGCCTTGCCCTTTAAAATCTAAAACCAGAAGTATCCAATATTAAAAGGAGTCACTGCCTCCCCCCAAGACTGTAAGCCCATCTCTCCTCTTCAGGGGGGAGAAATTAAAAGCCATGGAAAAGGTAGCCTCTGCTGCAAGACCACTACTTCCCCAACCATGATATGGTGACAGGATATGTCTGTGCTTCTTGATTATGACTTCTGTAGATTCAACTCTCAAAGAAAAATGGGGGCGGGTTGCATTACATCTCTAGATCAACCCTTAGCCACTGGAAGGAAGACGAGGTGGCCAACTGAATTCCATGGAATGCATATTTCAGCCTTGTGGAGCCTCAGTTTTCCTCAGGGCCATGCAGGGAAGACAGAAGGTGTTTAACCCTTCGAACGCCACTTGGTTTTGCCAACTGAAACCAGCCTCCGAGCTGGTATATATCAATATAACAGCTGGCTAAGATATTTTTAAAAACCCATGTGCCATGTGATTACAAAAATCTCTGTGAGTTATGATAACTGAGTAACAACCTTCTACAATTCATTCTAGCATCTCAGGAACATCAGGATGGTATTCAGGCAAAGACAGACATAAAATTTATAGGGTGTCGCAGAGGATTCTTTGCCAGCGGCATAAGCCAAGCTTCCTTCCGGCTTCACAACTGGCGTGACAGACACACACTCTATCAAGTTACGTGCTGGGTCAACCAGCTGTCTGTCTTCTCCTGTGCTTCAGGTGACCTGTCTACTGTTTATTTTACATACACATATAAAGAACCCTGTCTCTGTGTATCCATTCATCCTCTCATCCTTCACCTTATCAGAAACCATCATTTTAAAAACAGTGACTGGGGGTCAGTGACAGCACAGGTGCTAGCCAAGTGGCACCCCTTGCAAACAGCTCTGATTGGAGAACATACAGAAATGCTCCCCCCTCCAAGTTCAACCTTGAAAATGCACAAGCGCTTTTGCAATTAATAAAGTAAGGGTGCTTCTAAACGGGCGCCACAAATGGTACATCTTCGCCCAAGCTTAGGAATCGAACTATAGTGCCATCTTTTCAATTATGCACAGAGAGACAGTAATGATATGCAACTTGTACACAAGTACACCTCCCCAAATAAATATCAAAAAGACCTATTTTTAAAATTTCCAAATATGATATAGAACCTTTAGCAGTATATTCTTATCGTCTTGTTGAAAAGCTGAAATGATACAATCCCAGACGCATTGGTATGACGTTTGAGCAACTCGTGGTCTCTGGGAAACTCCTTAGAGGGTTGGATCCGGACTAATTTGGCAGTTTTGACCAGTTCCCCTTTCTTCCTGCAGACCCCACTCATGTCATTCCTCAGGATCCCCTGTCCTTCAGGAACAGCACTTCGTGGAGATCAGAAGGCTGTGGTGGGAGGAGGTGGGAAGCAGGACAATTCCATGCCACTGCTCGAAAACATTGCCTGGATCCAACCCAGAGTGACTTACAGTGCAATCCCAAACAGAATCACATCCTTTCTAAATCCACCGCTGAATGCATGCAGAACGACATGACACTGTCTAGGACTGAACCCTCAGTCTTATGTGTAGATTCTGGTGCCTACTTTGTGCAAAATCTGAAGACCTGCTGTAAGGCTGCCAAATGTCAACAGCCCAGCGTGACCTACAGTTGCTAGGTCTGGGTTGGGAGATAGCTGGAGATGTTGGGGGTGGAGCCTGAGGAGGGTGGGGTTTGGGGAGGGGAGGGGCTTCAACGGGGCATAATGCCATGGAGTCCACCTTCCAAGGTGGCCATTTTCTCCTGGGGAACTTGTCGCCTGGAGATCAGATGCAACCAGTGTTCCCTCTAAGCTCAGTTAGTGTGAGCCAGCTCACAGTTTTTTAGCCTCCGGCTCACACGTTTTTGTCTCCGCTCAGGAAGGATGGCTCCAAAGCAAACTAACTTATGCAGCAGCCAAATCGCTCGCTCACAACTTTAATGCCAGTAGCTCACAAAGTAGAATTTTTGCTCACGAGACTCCACCGCTTAGAGGGAGTATTGGTCGCAACCCCAGGAGATCTCCAGCTACCACCTGGAGACTGGGAACCCTAGCATGATACTCCCTTTACAGATATTAACTCTGCTTAATTTATCATGCTTCATTCTGTACCTTGCTTTTTGGTGGGCATTTTGTGTTTGTGTGTCTGTGCTTGCACACCTGGAAGCCATGGCAACTTCTGGCGACCCCTGGTGGGGTCTGGATGTTTCAGAGAGGTGGCTTGATAGCCTGCCTCTGCGTCCTCCTGAGCCCTGGTATTCCTTGGAGGTCTCCCTTCCAATTACTTGCCAGGGTCGGCCTTGCTTAGCTTCCGAGATCTGACGAGATCAGGCTTGCCTGGGCTACCCAGGGCAGGGCGTCCTGTACCTTCCTTGATGAGGTCTGAATTTATGTCAGTCCTACTCTGCCCTTTCAAGTGTCGGGAGTGGTCCCCACCTCCTCTGAAAGGACTGATTTCTCTTTGACTGGTTATTTTTCCAAGCTGCCCTTTCTTGGCAACATCTTCCCACTCCCGACCTTCCGTGGCTTGTAACTTTAGTCATTAATGTATCTGCTAGGGATGTACGCGTCCAGCATTTGATGAAGTGAGCTCTAATGCAGGCAAGTTTGACCTGGAATCCATTTTGTCAGTCTTCAAGGTGACACTGGACTCTTGCTTGATTTCAACGGCTGGAAGGAACCAGACATTAGAAGGCCCATGAACAGTTCCTTCCACTCATGTAGGCACAGATGGGCAACCAAGAGCCCCCGTGGGAGATCACGTGGACCTTGGTGGATCATGAAAGATTACCCCCGGTTTCACTTGAAGGAAAAAGGGATGACAAGTTTTCAAGCTGTGACTTTAATTTTGAACGGAAGGTATAATGTAAAGGATGGTGTTGTGCGAATTGTGCATGAGCACACGGTGGTGCATAATTTAGGAAGCCCCTGATAGCCAGATGGTGAGCACTTCATTTATGGAACCTAACCACACGCGAGGAGCTCAATTTGTGCAACAGAACTCATGCTTGGGCCTCCTGGATTGCTATACCAAATACCCAAAGGACACAGAAGCTGGCTCTCCCTGGACTTATAAGGACATTCACATTTGGGATCTTCCATTATAAGCCCCCGCCCCCATGCTATCTCCCCTCCACCTACACAGGGTCCCTTCCTGATGTTGAAGGCACTGTGGGGCCGAGTTCAAAATCTACTCACCAGAATTTGAGTATTATCGCCATGGCAACTAGGACGATAATGACAGAGATCGTAATGGTGACGTACAGCTGAGGGACCACCCCTGGAAGGGACAGAAGAGAGTCGGTGAGAACGGCCCCGGAGTCAGTTTGCATCATCCTGTCACCCCAAGATAGGTTTCCCCCCATTGCATCCTGCTGCCAGCTGGGTGGGTGCCCAACACCTGTGGCAACACCACAAGGCTGAGACCCGGCAAGCAGCAATACGGGCCAAGCAAGAGATGCCCATCCCGTTGCTGCTGACACCTGAGCAGGTCCGTGGCTATGGTGGGGCTTTGGGGGACTATGCCCCCCTTCTTAAAGGCACAGCCCCACAAGAATCTCTCCTGTAAATGTTTTTTCCAATCATGAAAAAAAAATTTTTAAGGTGTGCGCTCCTTTAAGCAGAGTGGGGTGCTGTAGTTGACTCACTCCTGCACTGAGCAAGGGGGGTTGGAGTAGGTGACCTCTAGGATCCCTTCAAACTCTGTGTCAAGAAACTGGTCTCCTTTGAGAGAGTTTTTCTAGTGCGCTCCTTTAAGCAGAGTGGGGTGCTGTAGTTGACTCATTCCTGCACTGAGCAAGGGGGGGTTGGAGTAGGTGACCTCTAGGATCCCTTCAAACTCTGTGTCAAGAAACTGGTCTCCTTTGAGAGAGTTTTTCTCCCTAAGTGTTAGCTTTCTTGACCACAGACGTCATCACCCCCACCTGCCAGCTTGTTATCAGAATTGTGGCTTAGGCTGGCAGAAGTGATTAAC
>NW_015164233.1:100569-100716 GCF_001447785.1 Gekko japonicus
CTCCCAAAATCTCCAGGTGTTTTCCAGCTGACAAACCTAGGGAACTCCCAGTATATTTTACTCCACCCTCCTTCCAAGATGCTCAAAAGAACACGCAGTCCTTCCATCTTTCATCCTGTCCTCTCAACAGCCTTGTGATGTAGGCAA
>NW_015164233.1:100982-127227 GCF_001447785.1 Gekko japonicus
AGTCAGAGAAGGTGACACTGACATGACCAAGATCGGAAAGGAACTTCAAGGGGCCACCATTCCTCCAGTGGGAGCGGATAGCCTTTGGCCATGGAGCTCATCTATTTATGGGTGGCTATTGCTATAGTGCGCCAATTCGTTTATTGTGTGTGTTAATTGCTTAAATCCATTGTGCTTTAAAAGAATGACAGTCACCTTGTCCGTGACTGGCTGCCCGTATGGGTCTATTACTAGACTCCCGTGCTGAGCTGAAGGACTAGGTTGCCAGCTCTGGGTTAGGAAATTCCTGGAGGTTTGGGGGTAAAGCTGGGGGGAGGGGCTTGGTGAGGGGAGGGACCTTAGTGGGGTAACATAACATAACATTATTTATTACGGTCAAAGACCCATCAAACAGCATACAGGATCAAAAAAGCAATCCCAAGTTACCAAAACACTACAGAGAAGAGACATCATAAGGAGTATTAAGGAGGTGCTTGCGCTTTGCAAATGCAGTAAAAAGAAATTTAGCAACGTTCCTTGATATTGCAGTGCATTTATCCTCCAATAGATATTTCAACACAAGTTCCTCAGAATGGATTGCTAGTTGTCCTTGGACCCCAAATGACCTTAATATAGGTGTAATTAAGAGGGCTCTTTCTTCTGCATAATAAGAGCAATGGAATAGAATATGGGGGAGGGCCTCAATTGACTCAGAGGGGCATGACCAAAGTCTCAAATGCCTAGGGATACGTTGGCATCTTCCGGAAAGAACTGCCGATGGAAAAGCATCAAATCTGGCTCTGGAGAAAGCCCATCTATGATTTGGGTTGGAGATATTAGCTAGATATAGAGGAGCGGTCATATAAATTTCGGGTTTCAGAGATTTAACTTAGTGGGGTATAATTCCATAGAGCCTTCACTCCAGAGCGGCCATTTTCTCCAGAGGAACTGATCTCGGTCGTCTGGAGACCAGTTGTAATTCCGGACAATCCCCTGGTCCCGCTTGGGGGTTGGCAACCCCAGGGAAAGCCGAGAGGGTGTTGTTGGCACCAAAAATTCAGTGGGCCCTTGAGATGGCACCACAGAGTACCCTTTTCCTTCACCTAGAGTTAATTCCAGCTCCACCCCTGTTGAGGATCCATGTGGCGTTAACAGGAAGTAACCTCTCTGGTTCCATCATCCTACTAGGGTTGCCAATCCCCAGTTGGGGGCAGGGGATCTCCTGGTTTGGAGACCCTCCCCCCTCTTCAGGGCTGTCAGAAAGCAGGCGGGGGGGGATGGCTGCTGGGCATTCCATTATACCCTATGGGGACTGGTCCCCATAGGGTATAATGGAGAATCAATCCATGGGTATCTGGGGCTGGGGGGGGCTGTTTTTTGAGGTAGAGGCACCAAAATTTCGGGAAAAGTTTGTGGTTCCTCTCCTGAAAAACAACAACACCGCACCCAAGTTTCAAAAAGATTGGACCGGGGAGTCCAATTCTATGAGCCCCAAAAGAAGGTGCCCCCGTCCTCCATTATTTCCAATGGAGGGAAGGCATTTAAAAGGAACACGGTCCCTTTAAATGTGAAGGCCAGAACTCCCTTCCGGCTGTCAGCCTCACCTGGCAACCCTACTGACATCACAAAAATGATGTCATGTCCTTGCTCCTAGCTCCACCCCCAAAGTCCCCAGATATTTCCTGAGTTGGACCTGGCAACCCTACATCCCACTTCTCTTGGGGTCCCCACCTGTCTTGCTTCCCGTCATGCTTCTCAGGGGGTGGCAGCTCCTTGAACCCAGGTGAGCTGCGTGCCCCCAGCCCCACCCTCCCGCCACCTCCTGTATCGCTGGTTTGCCCACTCACCCCGCCCACTCCATCTCTTTCCCCTCTCTAGGGCCCCAGGGAGCCTTGCGCCCTTTCTTGGCTTGCAGTAACCGCTGGGAATGCACCAAGTCCTCTTCCCATCCTCTAAGCAGGGGCCCAGAAAGCCAATGAGGTGCGGCACGTGCAAGCCCCGCTACCTGGCCCCCCCCCCGTTTTCTGACCCGCTTTCAAGCTGCGGTGCTGTGAACTCACCAGGTCCTCGTCTCCATATCAAAAGGCAGCTGCTTCCCCACTCAGCAGCAAATCTGTCTCATACTCCTCACTAAAGCCAGGAATAAAAAAGGGAGAGAGGTTAATTGCATGTTCTCTGAAGCATCCCCCCCCCGAAAAAAAATCTCGCGCACTTCCATTCTATTCCGCCGACTCCCTAACACATCGCATGCTGCACGCAGAGATGCTCAGAACCAGGCACACTCCGACGCACGTGTGCACGCGCAACCGCCAAGGCGCACACGCACATTTCCTCTGGGCATCCATAGAGTAACCAACGGCGTGTAACGCATAAGAGCCCCGCTCGTAAGAGGGCATGCGCTGCTCCCCCGGGGACCCTTGAGGGGGAAAATTTGGTGCCTCTGATTTCTTATCGCTAGAAACAAATGGGATTCTAATTCCTGGGTGTATTTATAGCAAGGAGCGTGGAATCCATTTAATATAAAGAACCACTTTTGCTGAGCGTGGAGACAAAGGGTGTGGGGGGGGGGAAGGAAAGAACAGGAATAAAATTAGAACGATCAACACAGGAGATAGTGAAAGGGAATGAATCAGCGGGGAAAAGTGCAAGCCTGTTAAAGAATTTAGAGGGGGGGGAATGCGCCCATGAAATATTTAGTGTTTACTTTCCGGTTGGCTAGAACACATTTTCCATACTCCCCTCCCCTTGACCTCTTCAATCACCGCCCCCTTCATTTCTTCTATCTGTCAATCCCTCTGTCCCGCCAACTCACTTTTGGTACAAATACACATGTCCAGTTGAAAACACAGCAAAGAGGGTGGGACTGATATAGACTAACTGAATCACCGAAGCACAGAAGCACAGGGTTGGAAGGGGCCATACGGACCATCCAGCCAAACCCCTGCTCAATGCAGGACCAGCCCAGCCCTAGAGCCCTGGTTCCCAAAGTGGGCAACACTGCCCCCTGGAGGGTGCTGGAACGATCCAGGCGGGCTGGCCAATGCTCTCTCTAAGCCAGTGGCGGCGAACCTATGGCACGGGTGCCAGAGGTGGCACTCAGAGCCCTCTCTGTGGGCACGCGTGCCATCGCCCCAGCCAGGCCCAGACCTTCATTAAAGTGTCGAATTCCCTGCCAAATAATTTTAAATAAATGAAAGCATTTGGGATTGCTTTCCTTACTTTGTTTGGATCATTTTAAGTTAATGTATGAGTTGTTTTTCCTAAAGTAAAACCTCAGTATTCAGGTTAAATTGCCGTGTTGGCACTTTGCGATAAATAAGTGGATTTTGGGTCGCAGTTTGGGCACTCGGTCTCTAAAAGGTTCGCCGTCACTGCTCTAAGTTATGAAGTCTTGTGAGCAAAAATTCTACTTTGTGAGCTACTGGCATTAACGTTGTGAGCGAGCCATTTGGCTGCTGCATAAACCAGTTTGCTCTGCAGCCATCCTTCCTGAGTAAGACAGAAATGTGTGAGCCGGAGGCTAAAAAACTGTGAGCTAGCTCACACTAACTCAGCTTAGAGGGAACACTGGCTGGAACGATCCAGATGCAGATCTACAAACGGCATCTTTTTGTCCACTTCTTGAAGGTAGAATTCCATGGGGGCGCTGAGTAATTTTTTCCCTGAAAAGGGGGCGGTAGGCCAAAAAAGTCTGGGAACCTCTGCCCTAGAGCATCCCTGACAAGTGTTTGTCCAGCCGCTGCCTAAAGACTATATGATATCATACAACCGGGCCTGAATTTTGTCAAAGAAGCTGCTCCGAGAATCCCAAGTCTTCCACATCAGGGATGCAGAGTTCAAAGGCAACCTGTCCTCTGCGTCCAGGCGGGCCTTCAGGTCTGGCCTATCCACAGATGGAAAAAGACCTTATGGGTTGGTGGTGGGATCTTTAAGTGCTTCCTTTACGTGCCAGACGGAAGTCTTTCGGCAAGCTGAAAACTTAGAAGGGGCGGTGGGGAGTGGGGGGGGATCAATGTGTTAACATTTTGCTGACTTGTTCACCAGAGCTGTCAGACAGACGGCAGCAACCCAAGAGGACAAGAACAGACTCTTTCGTTGCCTGACAGCTTTCTCGGGGGGGGGTCCCTCCTCCCCATCCTATCTTGTTCTCCACCCCCCAGCTTGCATGTGTGTGTAGACACCTGAGAAGGTGAAAAGGGGGGGGGAGCAGGAGGGGTGAAGCGACAGCTTAAAAAGTAACCCGAGCAGATGGCCATATTCTCCAAAAAAAAAAATGACAAAACGCAGAGAGAGTATATTTTTGTCTCCCGACAGAAGATGAAGAAAATAAACTCGCTTCTCACTTTATATTCTGGTAAATCTGACGTACGTTTTTACAACATGTTAAACGCTTCTTTTATGGCAGACTTTTATTACTTTAATCTTTCGAGCACGCTCTCGCCGAAAATGATTCAGTGGTGATTAGACGCTGATACTGTGTTTAAATGGAGGCCGCGATCCCTGGATTGGAGCCCTGCTTGGGGGTGGGGGGGGAGAGAAGCTGCCGGAAGTCAGGGCAAAAGCCCTTTCCCCTTCTTGCAATGGGCTGCCAAGGCGATTATTTGTTACTCCTGCAACATCCAGTCTGGCCCCCACTTAGAGAGAGCAGAGTAGGGTGGGGAGGGAAAGGGAGATGGGAAACAGTGAAAGTGTTAAGTTTGGTTGTAGTGGTTAGGAGCGTGGACTTTAATCTGGGAGAACCGGGTTTGATTTCCCCACTCCTCCACATGCAGCTGCTGGTGTGACCTTGGGTCAGCCACAAGTTCTCTCAGAGCTATTCTCTCAAGAGCACTCCTTGAAAGAGCTCTCTCAGCCCCACCTACCTCACAGGTTGTCTGTTGTGGGGAGGGGAAGAGAAAGGAGATTGTAAACTGCTCTGAGCATCCTTTGGGTAGTGAAAGGTGGGGGTATAAAAATCCAATCTCCCCCTCCCCCTCCTCTTCTTCTTTTAAAGTGTAAGATGAGAACAGAAATAGATTCACTAGCAATGTGATTTCTAGCAGAATGATGCAGCGATCGTCCAGACAGAAGATAAATAAAAGGAGACTTTGTATTTGTTTGGACCAACTCAAGTAAGAAAGAACATTTTAGAAGGGAGATTTGATGAACAGATGAATGTAAACAGCTGTGTATTATCTTAATGCTCATCAGTTTCAAGTTTTCTTACCGAACTGCTTTCAGCTGTAAATTTAAGGCTTAAGGGCTTCTCTAACCCACACACACAATGGCTCGAACAGACCACAGGAAGACCCTGCCCCTCCCTCCATCCACACAATGCAAATCTCAGGCACAAATCTCAGGGGGTGGGGTCTTTCAACCTCCTCTCTGGGTTCCCTGCGTTGTTATTAGCATTTCATAGGACACATTTTGGAAAGGACATTCCCCCCCCCTTTAAAAAGCTAGCGGCCAAACAGGAAGCTCAAATAGCAAAATGGAGTGGTAGTTGAAGGGTTAAACCCCTTCTCCCTTACCCTGCACACTCCCAAGGCAAAAGGAGGCTGCAGGTGCCTGCAATTTGCACAGGAGACAGATGTGTGATCTGTATCCCTTCTGTCTTGAGCCTCTCTGTCTGCATAGATGTCCTCCTCAGCTGTTAATGCCCTAGACAGCCAATGAGCAAGCCGCACTCTAAGCCTGACTTGCCATCTGCAAACCTTACATTGCGGATGACACAAGGCTGCCATTAAAAGCAGCAACCTTGTGTCTCTACCTCTTCTCTCCCCTCTAAAGTTTAGGACCAATGCAATGCAAGTCCTCCTCCGCAAGCAGCAGCTAATGGAGTGGAGTGGGGGCAATGATGTCATATCCCATATTTTGCATTACTACATTTTATGTGGGAGAGGCGGAGGAAAGGGTGCAGGGTTGCCATTTCTGACGGCAGCCGTGCGTCAGTTACAACCTCTAATTGCCCCTTCACGACGTTACCCCATCCTTCTTCCAAGGAACTGGGGGGAGTGCGCATGGTTCGCCTCTCCTCCGTTTTATCGTCACAACAATGGTAAATGAGGCTGAGAGGGGTGGCTGGCCCGAGCCTGAGGACCTGAGGAATCTGGACGTCCCAAATTCTGGTCCCAACTGTAGCCGCTGCACCACCCTGCCTCTCTCAGAGGGCAGTTTGCAGAGATAAAGCCGGGGTGCAGATAGCCTCAGCACTTGTGACTGGGCTTTATAATTGCTATCTATTATTAGTAATGCTAAACTGTCCCTGACAGGCAGCTGTCAATAATCCCGTGAATTCCTGTCTCCAGGTATGGAGCTTCTACGTCCTCTCCGGGCAATTCATTCCCATCACTCGAACGTAGCCTGTCGTTCCTGGCAGTTTAGCCTAAAACCCGCCTGCCTGTTATTTAAACCCAGTGCTGCCCGAGAACAGGGCGAGCATTTGTTCTCCCTCTTCTTTCTGACATCCTCTTAAATATTTAAATACTGCTCCTTAATCTTCTCTTCTCCCAGCAAACCGTACCTGGTTCTTTTGGCTTCCCCTCATGCGACTCGTCTCCTAGACCTTTTTATCCCCCACGCGGCTTATTTCCAAGTTCTTTCTTTCGATTTATCAGCATCCTTCTTTGTGGCAATCCCCCCCCCTCCCAACTTCAGACTTCCAAAACCTTTTTTTGTGTGTGGTCTTTTTGCATGTGTGTGTGTGTGTGTCTCCCTGTGCTTAGAAGTCATGGCAACCTCTGGTGACTCCTACTGGGGAACGGAGGACATTCAGAGAAGTGGCTTGATATTACCTGCCTCTGCTTCCCAGCCCTGGTATTCTCTGGAGGTCTCCCATCCAAATACTGGCCAAGGTCGGCCCTGTTTAGCTTCCAAGATCTGGGTTGCCTGGGCTATCCAGGTCAGGGCAGATTTCCAAAACTTTGATAGTACAGTTATACTGAGGATAGGTGTTCTGTCCTAGATAATTTGATAAAGGCCTTTATTCTTAAGAGATAGATCAAGATGGGTAGCCGTTTTAGTCTGTCTGTAGCGTCAGCTCCTGTCTCTCGTTCCAGCTCCTGCCAACCTAGCAGTTCGAAAGCAAGAAATTGCAAGTAGATAAATAGGTACCATTTCGGTGGGAAGGTAACAGCGTTCCATGCACCTTGGTGTTTAGTCATGCCGGCCACATGACCACGGAAATGTCTTTGGACAGCGCTGGCTCTTCGGCTTTGAAACGGAGATGAGCACCGCAACCCTAGAGTCGGACTCGACTGTCTTTCGAGCAAGGGAACCTTTACCTTTAGCACTACAAAAGAGTAAGAGTCCAGTAGCACCTTAAAGACTTAACAGTATTATGGGAAAGTAGCCACCCAGTGATATCCTGCAACTCTAGAGTCATCTCCCATTGGGCGCCAACAGGAAAGGAGCCAGCGGCAGCACCATCCTCCACCTCCTGTCCCCTACACACGGAAACATCGCTCCGCAAGAGCTTAGCAGAGATTCCTCAAAGGGTTACTTTCTAAGGAACAAGCATAAATACATTTGACGTGGAAGATTCTGGAAGGAGCGAGTTTTGCCTCTTTCCCCTAAGCAGAAAAGCTAAGGAAGATAAGAGTAAAGAAAGGGGGGAGGGGATGATAAGGGAAAAGAAATAATAATAAAGCTTTTGAGGGCGGGAAGACAAGCTTCAGAATTGTATGACTTCTCGGAGGCTTTGTTAATGTTACAGGGAGCCCGGAACAAGCCCCTTGGGGAGTTGTCCACTTAGATCTTGAGGAACTCGGAGTGAACGGGGCTTGAAGGAGGTTACGTCGGTCCTTCCCTCTGGGTAGTGGAAACGGACAATTCCCTCCAGGGCCACTGAGGCACCACAGAGATCTCTGGGGCAATCTTCCGCCTCTTGCTGGGAGGACACTTGGACCGTCATGGGGCCATTCGAGCTCCCCTCATTCAGGAGCTTGTTGTTGTTGTTGGGTCTTCTCTAGCCCTCTAGCCGGGGGGAGCTTTATAGCCATGCCAACCCCCTCACATCTGTCCTGCTAGAAGAGCAGCTAGGGAAGCCCGAGGGTTGGCCCTGCTGCACTCCCTGCTCTGAGCAACAGATTATTTCACAAGAGTGCGCGCTCTCTCTCTCTCTCTCTCTCTGCATTTTGCAAATATGAGCAGCTTTTGGAAAAGCTGCTAAAAAAACCTCAAACCCCCCCCCCCATCTGAGATCATTCTTGTCAATTTCAGACAGGGTCAGCCAGCCCTTCCTGCTATAGCTATATCCTGGTCAATTTCAGGCTGGTGGTGCCTTTTCTTTCCCCCCCCCCACTCCCTGCTTCACTGCACCCTGACAGAGGTGAGACTGACAAAGCAGCCCTTACAAACAAAAGGAGGGGGGGGAACAACTCTCAGATGTGAGAAGGCAAGCCTCCCCAAACCCTTGAAGGCACAATGGGACCTTTCATTAGCATAATCGTTTCCTGGTCTCATTTCCTCTTTGGGGTATTGAAACTTGTTCTTTTTTTAAAAAAAAATCAATCTGTCAGTTGTAGTATTTCAATGTTGTGTACTGGCGGAATTGAAAATAATCTTAAAACGTTCACTTTGCAGGTTGCAAGTCCCTCTGTTTCCCACCGCCCATTCAATTAAACATTCCCACATCGCATTTCCTTCCTTTGCGACCCCCAAGGCTGTTTAAAAATAACCCAGAAAGAGATTTTTAAAAACAAAAAAGCCATTGATGCAACCAGTATATTACAAACCATGTCACCAACCAAACCTCTCCTTCTGCAGGATGAAGCAACAACACTTTACCAGTCTGGGCAGAACACTCTTGCACTACAAATTCAATTCAGTTTAAAAAAATATCACCCCAAACCAAGTGTATCACCCCAAACCATCACCGATGCATTCTGTAAGATTGAACTGTGTTTTAAGTGGTTAACTGTGTGATTTTATCGCACTTGGGTGCCTAAATTGTTTTAATCATGTTGTATTTTATTGCATGGTTGTGCCTATGTAAGCCGCCCTGAGCCTGCGTGCGGGGTATAAATGTAATAAAATAAATAAAATAAAAAAGACCAGAGGGCAACATAAACACCACCGGACTGCAACACTTGGTCAGGCCAGCCACACCATCTGAACTCACCATAATGTTCATATGAACAAATGACGGGAACTTGTTAAATGAAAACGGCAAGTGCAGAAAACTGCCAAGATGAAGTTGAGCTTGGACTGACTGAGACCCACTGCATGTTTTGCTTGATCAGTAACTCCAGTTACCCTCCTATAAGAGCCCTGCTGGATGAGACCAGTGGTCCATCTTGTCCGGCATCCTATCTCACACAGCTGCCAACCAGTTACTATGGAGGTCCAACAACACATAGAGGCCAAAGCCAATGTTGCCTCCTTGCACTAGGTTTTGGAGGCTGACTGCCTCTGAATGTGGAGGTTCCCATTAGTCCCCATGGTTAATAGCCATTGATGGGCCTAACCATCATGAATCTGCCTAACTCCCTTTTACAGCTGTCGACGAGACTCTGGCCCCTGCCACACAGCAGGGGAAAAGCCTCTTAAGGCGCGGCTTTTAAAAGCCGCACCAACGTTGAGATGCCGCGGCGGGATCCCACGGATCCCCTGGCCGCGGCGCCTTTTCTCCCCGGCGCGATCAAACGCCGGGGAGAAAACACAGGTCAGACGCCTAGCCGGCCGAACTGCGCATGTCGGAGCATGCGCAGTTCGGATCCGGGCCGGGGTTGTGCCGGCGCAAGGACGCGCCGGCGATCAAACGCCCCGCTTGCCGCGCTGTGTCCATTTGAACCACCTAAGGTAGGTGGTTCAGTTTGCGGTGGATTTGTGCGGGGAAGGGACAGTTCGGGCACAGAAGCAAGACGCTTCCCAGATGTTGTGGTGTGATCGCGCCGGTTTGATCCGGCCCCGAACTGTCCCTCTCCCGGCCCAAATCGCCTAGTGTGAACGGGACCTCTGTCTCTACCTCGTCACTCTTCCCAAAGTGGAATATCCCCACCCTGAATTTGCTGCTGAAAGTTCAACTCTTTCTTCTGGCCTGAGTTGAATGACCCAGTTCCCCGGGCCTTTTGTTCCCCAGATATAGACTGTTCCTGCATTCATTGCTTACAATTGAAGGGGGCAGAGCGTGTGGCTGAATGTTCCTCCATATACACAATATTCTCTGTGTATAGAAAACTGGTATATCAAGGAGAGGTCTAGGAAGGAATCAATCTTACTGATATCTCATATTTATATGGAGGATCATATGCCCGTCCAACTCACACATGGTTTGTTCACCATCTCTTCTGCCCACTGTTTGCCTTCCCCCCCCCTTTCCGTCCAGTGACAGCTGACTTATGCCAACCCAGTAGGGTTTTCATGGCCAGAGATGTTCAGAGGTGGTCTGCCATTGCCTGCCTCTGTGTCACATCCCTGGTATTCCTTTTGAGGTCTCCCATCCAAGTACTAACCAGGGCCGACCCTGCTTAGCTTCCGAGCTCTGACGAGATCGGGCTAGCTTGGCCCATCCAGGTCAGGGCTTGTGGGAATTAAGACTTGAGTAAACCTTCATTTCCACTGAATTGATGCAGTCTTAGCTTTTATATCATGGGGGTTGGGGGATTTTTCCAGCTCCCCCTTACCACTCTGCCCAGGAAGAGTGCTCCCCTTTTCGGGCGGGATGAGAGAACCTCTCCGCCTTGGGGGCGGCGGGCTGGGCTGAGCAGAACACATCAGAAAGAAGGGGGGGGGACTCACACTTCACAGCTAATGCTTCATGAGGATATTTATAGGCTCTGTCTCTCTAAATATTTAAACAAGCTTTGGTGAGAAAGAGAGGGGGGAAAAACCCTTTCCTGCATCTGCTAATGCAGTCTCCCCCCCCCCAATGCCAACACATAGCAGGAACCAACCCCCCCCCCAAAAAAAAACACCCTTTGAAGATAAAGCCACGCTGGACTTCCAGGCATCTCCTCCTCGCTGCCCATTGTGAATCTGTTCAATTGGGGCGAGCTCATGCCAGCAAACCTGGTACCGGTGGCGGGGGGAATGTGGGATTGTCATTTAGGGAAGGGCAGACTTCTCTCGGCTTCATGTTTTAGACAAGAGTTTCTTCCTTTTATATAAAAAAAGAGACGATACAAGCCAAGATCAAAACATGATGATAATATTTAGCATTTGTAACACATGTCGGAGCATTCTGTGCGCTTCCCTTTATCTGGTTCTCATCCTGACAAAAGCGCTGGATGTTTACTCGGAGCGGGTTTCACCCACTCCCTCTTCCCTGCCTTTGGTTCTTTGCTTCAGCCTGCTGCGAGGCAGGGTAACCACTAGGCCCCGCGGTCCGGTCCGCCCTCCTCTTTTATCAGTGGCTTTGACGAAGGCCCTTTCGCTGAGGGCCGCCAAGCCTGTGCGCAGTCCCAGGTGCCTCCTGCCTTCCTGACCGGAGACATTTCCATTCACTCGCTTTTGGCTGCGGTTTATTTACGGTTTTTGATGCTTAGGCAATTCTCCTCTGGTGTGTTATCTAAGCCTTTCCTACTTCAAGTTTAAACTCCTCACCCTCCATTGACCTCAGGGAGAGGAAAAATGGATTTCCATTCTGTTTACATATTCTGAGCTCAACTACATGTTACAGCTGTGATTAGACGACTCCCTCCTCCCCCCCTTGCGAATTGAGCTGCCAGGACTGCTTTAGCAAGGTAGAGAATGGCATGGGGGCGGGGGAGAGAAGGGGAGAAGAGAGGGATTAACCTTTTCCTCCCCCCCCCCCATTTTCTCTCTGGAAAAATGCCACAGTGGGAGTTGTTTTTACACTGAGAGGGGGTAGGGTTGCTGGCTCCAGGTTGGGAAATACCTTAGTGGGTTTTTTTGGGGGGGGGCTGGAGACTGAGGAGGGCAGGGTTTGGGGAGGAAAGGGACATCAGTGGGATATATTGCCACGCAGTCCACCTTCCAGAGCGGACATTTGCTCCAGGGGGACGGACCTCTGTTACCGGGAGACCAGCAGTAATCCCAGGAGATCTCCAGCCACCATCTGGAGGTTGGCAACCCGAGGAGGAGGAGAGCGGTACTGGTACAAAGCACCGGACAGAAGTTTGAGAGCCACAATTCAGTGCCACAGGAGGGGGTGGCGGCTACAAGCATGGACGGCTTCAAGAGGGAATTGGATAAGCATATGGAGCAGAGGTCCATCAGTGGCTATTAGCCACAAGGTATAGATAGGGACTCTCAGTCTGAGGCAAGGGATGCTCTGTGTTCTTGGTGCTTGGGCAACAGTGGGAGGGCTCCTAGTGTCCTGGCCCCACTGCTGGACCTCCTGATGGCACCTGGTGTTTTTGGCCACTGTGTAACAGAGTGTTGGACTGGATGGGCCACTGGCCTGATCCAGCATTGGCTTCTCTTATGCTCTTAAGCATCGTTCTGGGATAACCGTGCTCAGTTCCTTTACCCTTTCTGCCGGTTTCATTCATCACATCCTTGACCACTTTTTCTTGCCACCCACTGCATTTCTTATGATTTAACTTCTTCTTTTTTTAAGGATGGAGACCTAACTTGGCTCTGTGTGTGTGTGTGTGTGGTGGTGATTAAGAGTATCAGAGTAGGAACTGGAAGGCCTGAGTTCGATTCCCCGCTTGTGCCATGGCAGCTCACTGGGTGACCTTGGACCAGTCACACTGTCTCAGCCTAGCCTACCTCACGGGATTGTGGTGAGGATAAGACGGAGCAGAGGAGAATGATGTAAGCTAAGCTGCCTTGGGTATACGCGGATTAAATAAATAAACTTTCTGCAAGGAGCGGATCATGCGTTCTGTGCCAAAACGCTACTGCGGCAATAAAATGGCTGGTCTTTAAGGGGCTGCTGGACTCCTCATTGATTCTGCATAAATTATGCAATTATTCACAGTTTGCTCACTTTGCCTAATTTTTTCTGCTTCTCCTAATCTTCATACAGGATGGAGCAATGTGTGTGTGTGGGGGGGGGGGCGACTCTAAAGAGGCCAGCCTCCCAATTTCTAGAAATCTTATTCAGTTTTCCAACACTTTTAAGCTGCTTATTTATTGATCTGGCTTGTTTTTAATCTGCTATCTCCACGTTAGATGCTCAAGGCAGCTGACGAAAAGAGGGGAACACGTATCAATCAAATGTCGAGCATCAGTTAAAATGACACATCCAATAGAAAACTACAAACCAATTTCAAACACAAACAACAACACAGAAGCACATTAATAAACCAGCAGTACATAATTTAACCAATTGAAAATGGCAACACAAATAAAACTGTTCCATATTATTCAGAGCGGAGCATAAAATTTTAAAGCCAACTGCTTCCGAACTAACTTAAGTTGTAAAGCCATTGATTTTAATGGCAGAAATCGAAGCCAGGGGAATAAACAACAGAGATTAAGGAAAGAAACAACAATGAAAATCAAATCAAGGTGGCAAATTAAAAACGGGGGTTTATCTGGCACCTATTGTTCTGCAGGTGTACAGTAAACTGCTAGGTGAGGAATTCCAGGGTTAAGGAGCCACACCTGAAAAGGTCCTGCCTCTGATTATTATGGCTCTCACTTCCATGGATGAAGAAACACAGAGTGGGGCCTCTGTAAGGGGTCTCAACCAGAGTTCCCTCTAAGCTGAGTTAGTGTGAGCTAGCTCACAGTTTTTTTAGCCTCTGGCTCACACATTTTTGTCTTGGCTCAGGAAGGAGGGCTCCAGAGCAAACTAACTTATGCAGCAGCCAAATCACCAGCTCACAACTTTAATGCCAGTAGCTCACTAAGCAGAATTTTTGCTCACAGGACTCCACAGCTTAGAGGGAGCATTGGTCTCAACTGAAGGTCCTCACAGCTATGAGGGCTAGAAACTTGAACTAAAAGGAGAAAGAAAGCTGAAATTCTCACAAAGCAATATCGTGTGGGTAACACTATACTGTCCTGCACAGCCAATCTCTGATGTGGCACTTTAAGAAGAAAAAGAAGCTGTCGGCATTGCTTTATTGACAAAAACACTGAAGTAAGCTCTAGGACAAGCCCTCACACAAGTCCCTCTGACTGGGTCGTGTTCTTGGGGGATCAGCAAGACACGACCGTCCTCTGGGCAAGATGAGCTTTGAATCAATGGGATGATTCTGGCTGAGGTTTATCTGGCTTGGCGCTATCACGTAGATCTTCCCAAAGGGCTTTCCTGAGGCAAATTCTCGTTCATTGACCACGTCAACGCTCACCTAGATCAATTGCCCCTGTCTAAGAGGGGACCGCACAGTGGCTGAGACGTGGGTACACTTTGTTCTTGATCACTGAATGTCGGCAGCTTGATTTTTTTGAGCTCTTCCACTTCCGTTGTTGGACAAAGCGAGCTCATTAAATCAATAGTGACGTGCTCAAACAAAAGACATCCGTTTCCAAACCTGCCCTGGGCTGGAAGGCACTGAGAGGCATACAGAGAAGTCCTAGCCTCCCAGTCCCACACTGAGATGTCAGCATATGTACAAGGCCACATTCGCCACCACCAAGGGGTCATCGGAAGGGAGGTCCCTCCAGCAGTCTGGATTATGATTCCTGAGCACACAAAGACCGGGGGCAGAGTCCCAAAACTGCTAGGTTTGCAAGATCTCAGATGCTGTTTCCAGGTTTGCAACGGTGGCGCGGAAACAAGTTCGTGGCACACGTCCAGGCCTGTAGCCAGGATTTTGTGGCTTGTGGGGCAAATTATTTTCTGGGGAGACTGAAGTTCTCAGTGTAGAAAGGATTTCGCCAATAGAATGCTGTTACCAAGATAGATCTCTAAATTGCAAGCCGTCAACCACTTCAGATGACAGTTCTCAGCTGCTGCAAGTTAATCACTCCTGCCAGCCTAAGCAACAGTTCTGATAACAAGGCAGCAGGTGGGGGGTGATGACTTCTGTAGTCAAGAAAGCTAACACTTAGGCAGGAAAACTCCCTCAAAGGAGACCAGTTTCTTGACACAGAGTTAGAAGGGACCCTAGAGGTCACCTACTCCAACCCCCTTGCTCAGTGTGAGAATTAGTCAACTGCAGCACCCCACTCTGCTTAAAGGAGTGCACGCCTTTAAAAAAATGTTTTTAAATGATTTAAAGAAGCATTCACTGGAGAAATTCTTGTGGAGCTGTAACTTTAAGAAAGGAGGCGGAGCCCTCCAAAAGCCCCACTGTAGCTACGAGCCTGCTCACTTCTCTCCAATTTCGGTTTTATTCAATAGAAGGCAGAACTGGCAAGACAGTGTCACTGACATATGGGCAGCTGCGTGATCCTTTTCCAAACCAAACAAGGCGCTTGTGTCCAAAATGACCTGAGGAGCGTTCCTCCGACAGAAGAGGCTCCCGAGCTCCCAAGCCTGAACCCTTCCTCCGAGGGCCTCTTCAGTCAGCCGAAGTCTCCTTAAGTTAGAGGAAGGCTTCAGACTCGGCTGAAGCGGAGTGGTGGGATATGAGCCAGTGGAAGGAAAGGGTAATCCCTGCCTTGGGGAGCAAAGTTCTGGGCCAGGGCCACGGCTCCATGACAGCGCTGGCGGTGTGCGCAGAATGTCCCAGGTTCCGTCCGTGAGGTCTCTGCTTCGATGACATCGGCCTCAGGCATCTAGTGGGCGGCTCTGCTTGGAGTGCATTTGACAAATCCATCCGTTTCCAAATCCTGCAGCCTATCAAACAACTGGGCCTTGACCAGAAGGAGCACAACTCATCTGCGCTCTCGCAAGAACCTTGCCACCTTCCCATGAGCTTCCGAGCTTAATCTAAAACGCTGCGGCTAATTTATAAAGCCGTGTACAGTTTGAGTCGCAGCGGCATGAAGTTTTAAGGCAGGGGTGTTGAACTCATTTGTCATGAGGGCCGGATCTTACATAAATCAGACCTTGTTGGGCCAGGCCATGTGTGTCATAAAATGAAATGCCAGATAGCGGAGATATAAACTTTATAAAGGACACAAAGGGTTTTTTTTAAACTTAAAATAAAAACATGCTTAAAACACGAGCACTCTTGCAATATTTTGTTTATTTAACAGTGTCTGATAACTGACACCTCTTGCTCTGAGTTATCGCATCAAAATGTCTGTGCTGTTGCAATCCTGAGTATGCTGTTCAGGTGTGTATCTGTAAGCTGCAAACCTACGATGACGCAGCAGCAGCAGAACTGGAAGAAGAAGCAGAAGACAGCCAGTTCCACTGCGGGCCTGATAGAAGCCCTCCAGGGGCCTGAAGCGGCCCCCGGGCCGCATGTTTGACACCCCTGTTCTAAGGTCGCCTGTGTCTTTTCTCCCCCTGCCAACAAGTTGCAGCCAACTCATGGCAAGCCCTTGGTACGTTCAGAGGTCGTTTGCCATGGCCTGACTCTGCGTAGTGACCCCAGCATTCCTCCATGGTCTCCCATCCAAACACCAACCACGGCTGACCCTGCTTAGCTTCACAAGCTGGACAAGATCAGGCTAGCCTGGGCTGTCCAGGTCAGGGCTCCCACGGTCTTGTCACATGTTTATTCCATCTTTCTTCGAAGGAGCTCATGGTTCTCTTGCTTCCTCCATTTATCCCTCAACACAGCCCTGTGCAGTAGGCGAGGCTGAGAGAAACCTCCCAGTCAGTTTCACCGCAGGGGAGAACCTGAATCTATGATTCCCCGATCACATTCTGACATTCAAACCATTATGCGACACTGCCAATTCACTGAACTCATCTTCAGAGGCTTTACTTTGGGTTCTTTATCTTGAGTTCAGAGGCTAAGCGAGCAGCGAATGGGAGCAGGGCCTACTCGGTTGTGGCACGCCAGCTCCCCAAAGAGATATGCCTAGATGGCTTCTCCAGCCAGGTACCAAGGAAAAACTCTCTTATTTTTTTCAAACCCTTCTCAACTGAATATAGCCGCCCCCCATGGCTGCACTCTTTAATACTAATAATAAAATCATCCCCCAATAGGGTTGCCAAATCCAATTTGTCCGGGAGCGGGGGGCTCCCGGACGGTGTGGTCTCCGTGCGCGCGCGTCACCCGGAAGTGACGTCACATGCTGGGGGCGGGGCCACAAAGAGTTTCCCCCTCAAATGGCGTGGCCCCGCCCCCAGCGTGTGGTGTCACTTCCGGGTGACGCACACGCGGGGGTGGGGTTTCCCCCGGGCCCCGATTCCGTGGGAGCGGGAATCGGGGCTCGAAACCGGGGGGGAATTCCGCCCCCCCCGGGGGTTGGGAACCCTATCCCCCAAACCCTAATAACATTAATAAAGATGCATAATTTATTCATGTTTTTAGTTTGAGGGGATAAGTCGGCTACTTAACAAACGAGTCAGAGAGTGATTCAGCAAAAGATCAGCTTTATTCAACAACTCGTAACTCAACTCCAAACATGGATCAACTCTGATAGCCAGAACAGCTTTTACACTGAAGCTGTTCCACTTTTAAACTCTCCCGGCTAATGTAGCCACGCCCTACTATACAATACCAACCTATGAGGTTGCAGGGATAAGGTCCAATCACATTAGTTCCCGCTCTTGGAACTGGCTGTTGGTGATTGGTCGGTTCTTCCTGGGCTACCAATGATCCTAGCCCAGGATGAAGCTTGACATGGAACTTCAATTCGGTGTTTCACATACAGACATGTATTACAATGGCAGCTACTGAATACATCACAGATGAACCCAGGAATATATTGCCCTGACCTGGATAGCCCAGGAAAGCCTCGGAAGCTAAGCAGGGCTGACTCTGGCAAGCATTTGGACGGGAGGCTTCCGAGGAATACCAGGGCTGGGAGGCAGAGGCAGGCTATCAAGCCACTTCTCTGAACAGCCTCCATGCCCCAGTAAGAATAACCAGAGATCGACATGACTTCCAGGCACGGGCACACACACGCACACAAAATGCAAAAAATACAAGAAATACATTTTATATTGCATTATTATCAGCCATTACAGATAACCGACCGCTGCTATTCTAAGCACCATTACAGATAACCGCCCGCTGCTATTCTAAGCAGACATCAGCGAGCCAGTTCAGAGGTTCCCCACCTTTTTGGTATGGTGACCCACAAGTCCACATCTACTTGGCATCGTCACCCACTTGGGAAAAATGAACACGGCAAGAACAAATCAACGCAACTGCAAAATCCTCTTCTGCGGGCTTTGCGATCCACTTTGGGGTGGGGGCCCACAGGCTGGGAAACACTGAAAACAGACCAATGGTCTGAGCTGGGGCCATGCAGCTTCGTACGCTGGTAACCACATTCACACTGGAAAATAAAGGGCTGTATTTTAAGGAACGGGGGAGAGAGAGAGAGAGAGAGAGAGGTCTACTTGTGGCTGCGGAACAGTGGAGAAGCCCTCTATTGCACATTTTTTTTAAAAGGTACATCCTCCAAAGGATTTTTAACATTATGAAAGTGAGCCAGCGTATCCCCACAACTTACACAATCTGCTCTCCACCCCAAATCTTGCGACAAGCATCAGTTTGGAGAATCCTACACCCAGAGGGACCTGCCCTGTTGGGGGTCAGTGGGCAGTCAAGGCCATTTTAGCATGAATGCCTCCTCTCTCTCTCTCTCTCTCCCATCACCCTCCTCCCCATCCTCCCCGCCTGGCTACCAAACCAGCCAGGCTGCTCCAGGAATTAACTTAAAAGAGGGTTTTCTCTATTTTGAGCCATGCCCAATAGTTGGCAAGGGGCCTATCCCCTATGAATATGCCTAATTCTCTCTCTTTAAAAGCCATCTGGCCAGCTCCCTCTCTTGTGGCAACGCATTCCACCACTTCATTATGGGATGCTGGAACGAGGTTCGGAAACAACTGGAGGGAATTTAAGGGGAGGGGGGAGGGAAACGGCATGATTATTTTTAAAAAGAGAGACTGAGAAACCGTGCCTCTTATTCACGAGATATTCCCTTAACCAGCTCAGCATATTTCATTTCCTTGCTTCAGTGGACCAGAGCCTGGAATCTTTGTCGTCGTCCCCCCCCCCAATTTTAACATACCTACTTTTAAACTGGATTATTCCTGTAAACCACCTTGAGCTACCTGGGAAGGTGGATTTAAAAAAATAATCCCAAGAAAATAAACACAAAGAGAACCAAGATAGGCACTGTGCTCAAGAACTGGGGGCTGGGATTTTATTTTTCTATTTCAGACAATGAAGAAAGCTGGCAGGAAGAGAGTCGATCCATTGGAAATGTGATGTCGGAGGAGAGTTTTACAGATTCCGTGAAAGGCCAAGAAGACAAATCGGTTGGTCCTAGATCAAATTGAGCCTGGGCTCTCCCTAGAAGCTAGAATTCCTAAACTGAGGCTATTGTACTTCGATCGACTGTGAGAAGGGAAGAGTCTCTGGAAAAGACAATCGTGCCAGGAAAAGGCAGCCGGAAAAGGGGAAGACCCGAAGTGAGATGGATGGACTCCGTCAAGGAACTTCAGCACGGCTGTTAATTATAAGACGTTTTAGAAGACGTTAACTCATAAGGTCGGCATAAAGTTGGAAGGGACTCGACGGCACTTCGCACGCACACGTTTTATTTTTGGCCTTAACTGAAAATGTTTCTAACGAGTATGGTGAGCTGCCTTAAACCACAAGGAAAGGCAGGATATAAATGTTTTGATTAATAACTAAAGAGCTAGAGGTGGAGCCTACACCTCCTTTCACAGTGTCTGCGTGCGCAGAGCCTGCACCTCAGTAGCAGCGAAGCTGTTTTTCACAGGCAAGATCAGAGTTCGAGAGACGGCACAGCAGAGCAGCTACGACTCAGGGAAATCCTTTTGCTTTGAATGCCACCTTTGCTGTGAGCTCAGGTGGGGGGGGGTGAGGCAAGTCCCCCTCAGCCTGGGGATTTCGATAATCTGTCTGGGGATGCCGACAATCCTGGCCTCCCTTCCAAGGTTGTTGCAAGGAACACTCCAGAATCCCCCTATAAGTGATGAAAGGCATTTTGACACCTGGCCAACCCCAGCCAACAATCAAGAAATGCAAGTGAACCGATTTTTTAAAAAAGCTTTTTTTTGTCTATGAGCATTATTAGTTGAACCCGTAATAGTCGGCTGTTTGTATTTTCCCAGAAACACATTATGTAGGAACTTATGCGGCAGTTATAATAATACTTAGCATTTGTATGGTGCTTTTGGTGTACAAAGCAGGTCACATATTTTATAACACTAACCCCCCTGTAAGGTAGGCCACTGCCATTATTCCTGTATAGGAAACTGCAGGGAAAGTAAGGTTGAGAGCAATGCTCCCTCTAAGCTGTGGAGTCTGGTGAACAAAAATTCTACTTTGTGAGCTACCGGCATTAAAGTTGTGAGCGAGCAATTTGGCTACTGCATAAATTAGTTTGCTCTGAAGCCATCCTTCCTGAGCTAAGACAAAAACGTGTGAACCAGAGGCTAAAAAACCGTGAGCTAGCTCACACTCACTCAGCTTAGAGGGAACACTGGTTGAAAGAGAGTAGCTTTCCTCAAGACACCTACCAAGGCTGTGGCAGAGAGATTTGAACTGGTAGCCACCCCAGTAAGCCACTTACTTCCATGACTACATCAGTTTATAAGCTCCTATAAATAGAAATGATTCTGGAACAAAATAATTGGTGCACCAGCGTCCCACCAAGTTGGGTCAGGACAGGTGACAGTAGATACCTATCAAAGCTTCAGAAAGAAGTGCAGGGCAACCCATCTGGTTCCTGTAATTCACGCACAGCTCCTAGCCACTGGAGATTTACGTCACAACCTGAGCATCAAATTATCTTCCCTGACCATCTTGCCTAATATCTCCTGACATTCTTTCTCTCCAGGAAGATGTTCTTGAATCCTTGGGGGGGGGGGGAGTTTTATATCTCCAGGAGAACGCCTTCTTGAATCCTTCCAGAAAAAGCTGTATATCTGCCATCAAGAATATTCTGTGGAGGAACTTGCTCGTGGACAGTACTCGTTCCAGGTTTTGCGGCGCCTTGGGCAGACAGTGCCCCCTTCCGCCCACCATGAGCCAGCTCTTCATGCTTCCCTTTCCTCCACCACCCCACCTGACCATGCATGTCTCCCACTCACTATTTATTTATTTCCCACTTTTCTCCATAATGGGGACCCAAAGCGGCTTATGTCCTTCTCCTTTCGATTCATCCTCACAACAGCCCTGTGAAGTAGGCCCTGACCTGGATAGCCCAGGCAAGCTCAGTCTCGTCAGATCTCGGAAGCTAAGCAGGGTCAGCTCTGGCAAGTACTCGGAGGGGAGACCTCCTTGGAATACCAGCAGTCGGGAGGCGGGGGCAGGCTTTATTCAGCCACCTCTTTGAATATCCTCCAGGCCCCCAGTAGGGGTCAGTCACCAGAGGTTGCCATGACTTCCAGGTGCACACACACATGAAAAACACACAAAAAAACCCCAACCCTGTGAAGTTTGGCTGACTGGTCCAAGGTCACCTGGCAAGCTTCCACGGCAGAGTGGGGATTCGAACCTGGGTCTCCCAAACCCTGGTCTGACACTCTAACCACTACCCCACACTGTCTCTCTGACTGCTGCCACTCCCAGCCACCTGCACCAGGCTCCTGCTCAGCAGCACTGGCTGGGGTGTGTAGATCGCGCTGCCACTGTGTACCACCCGCATCTACTTCCCCATCAATGCTAGGAGCATCAGCTGAAGGAGCACTTGCAAATACATGAGGTGTGTTTGTGGGGGGGGGGGGAGCATCAGTCGGCCCAAACAACCACTCCTGCCCTTGGCATCTGCCCTACCTCAGGGTATGCGCACGTCCGCCCTGCACACGGATCCAACTGGACCGCGCTCTGCAAATCTGCAGTTTCCGTTTGTTCCCTCTAAGCTGTGCGTGTGAGCAGCGGCTCATTAACACAGGAAGCCCCGCTTGGTGGCCGGCAATCTGGATCCGCACGGGGGTCTTGCACTGCCCGCTACCCGTTTTGAGATCATGGCAGTTAATATGCTGCTCGGGATGTGAAGTGCTCCGCTCAGTAGGGGGGAAATGTTAGAGGGAACGTTCCAAATCCCACCTCCCGAGTTCCCTTGGGTGCTGAACGGCTCTTCTGCTATAAAGGTAAAGGTTCCCTTGCCCGAAAGCTAGTCGAATCCGACTCTAGGGTTGCGGTGCTCATCTCCGTTTCCAAGCCGAAGAGCCAGCGCTGTCTGAAGATGTTTCCGTGGTCATGTGGCCGGCATGACTAAACACCAAGGCACACGGAACACGGTTACCTTCCCACCGAAGTGGTACCTATCCCTGTTAACGCCTTTACAGCATTCACAGTGAAATCCTAAGTACGTATACGCAGAAAAATCCCAGTGTAGACAGCATGGAGGAGCGGTCAGAGTGTCGGACTCTGATCTGGAAGACCCAGGTTCAAATCCCCACTCTCCCACGGAGGCTCACTGGGCGACCTTGGGCCGGTCACAACACCCTCAATCCTGATCTACTTCACAGGGTTGTTGAGGAACAGGAAGAGAAGAGATTGGATTTATACCCCGCCCTTCACTACCCGAAGGAGTCTTACAGTGGCTTACAATCTCCTTTCCCTTCCCCTCCCCACAACAGACACCCTGAGAGGTATGTGGGGCTGAGAGAGCTCTTTTGAGGACTATTCTTTTGAGAAGAGTTCTGAGAGAACTTGGGACTGGCCCAAGGTCACACCAGCAGCTGCATGTGGAGGTTTGGGGAATCAAAACCCAGTTCTCCCAGATTAGAGTCCACACTCCTAAACACTGCACCAAACCGGCTCTCAATGTAATGATGTAAGCTGCTTTGGTTCCCCATCAGGAAGAAAGGTGGGATATATATGAAGTCAATCAATCATTAAGCAGCAAGGATTCCAGCCTGATTATTTCATCCACACATGTGTGATTCTGCCTCTCATCGACAGGACAGGAAATAGTTCCAGCTTCAGATCGTACAAAAGCTTTTCCATCGCTCTGATCATTTTTCTCTGCACCTTTCCTTGCCCCCCCCCCAATTCAGTGACATCAGACTGGGACGGGATGGACGTACCACCTGAAACACATGTTCCCCCTGGATTCACAGAGCAACATTAAACTGTTTGCTCTGATTCTACAGAAATATAAAAAAGATCGTCCCCTCTTCCCCAACACCACCACCGTGAATAAGGTTTTACTGTTTCCCAGCGCCCAGTTTCATCTGCTGTTTTATGGCTGAGAACACCCAGTTGTACGATGACCTTCCCAACGCTTTGGACATTCAAATTATGTCCGCTGTCAACGGTTCCACCCTCCGAATCCTTCCTCTCCTCTGTAAAAAGATCACCGTTTGGTGCCGAATGCGTTTGACAAAAGCTTTCCGGATAATGATGTTCGATATTACTGGGATGGATCCAACCAGTTTGTCTTGCCAGCAAAAAAAATGGGGGGGGAGACCCCTCTAGCCGCCCGAAACGGCTATGCTGGACTAAGGAGGAGAATTGGGGAAGACAGAACGAAAAGGCTGGCTGGATCCAACTCTGTTTCTCTCTGACGGGAACATTTCTTCTCGTCTCACAGTACGGTACTAGTCCCAACGAGACAGAGAGAGGGTGCAAAACATTTTGGGGTCTGAGCAGAAAATCCAAAATTGGCCCCTCTCTCGGCCCCTTGATAGAAATAGAATAATCATCTCAATAAGTGACACTTTTCTTCCCGGTATGACACCTGGAGCTCCGACCCAGAGACAAACTACCTCCCTAAAAGCAAATCTAGCTCTAAACGGGCTTGTGCCAAAAGAACAAAAAACAAACCCCCCCCAAATTTGCTTGTGTTCCCGTTTGTAAAACTCACGGTTTTTCTAGAATGACTTTTGTTTTCTTAAGAGCCTCTAATGAAGAGCTTTGTCAAAAAGCCTTCGGAAAATCCAGTGGCACTAAATCAACTGGGTCGCCCTGTTCTACACGCGGGTTGACATCCTCCAGAGGATTCGGCTAGATCAGTGCCGTGTCACTTTCCCTTATTAATCCCACCGTTGACTGTTCCCTGACATCACAATATTTAGCTACGAGCCTCGTCTGCTTTTCTGTCAGCGTTCCAAGTATCCCTGCGTCTTCCCGACAGTAAACAGAGCTTTAACCTAGTGGATAAAGGCACCGGATGATCCGGGGGGGGTAAGGAAGCAAATTGAGCAGGGAGAACCAGAGGTACCCCCGTTTTACTTCCCCCCCCATCTCTCCCATATAATCAGAGGTGTTATTAACTGGAATAATTGAGTCAGGCGTCTGCCGGGATTTACGTTTTGAACGTTTTTAAATCAGTGTTTTCACCCTGGCAGAACTAGTCTCAGAGGAAGGCGGCACGAGGAAGGAGCAGGTATGGTTCAGGGTGGTAGAAAGGGAGAAAAGATCTGACCCACATGGGGGGGGATGCTCTCAGCGAAGTGAACATGTGAGGCATAAGCGCATGGTTGCGCAGGCCCCAATTCGATGAGGCTTATGTGGGAGAGACTCCCCACACTGGATTGTGCCTCATTCAGGGAGGGGAAGAGGGTGCCCCTAAATTGCCTGGCTCGGGTGCCTTCTCGGTTTGGTTTTCGAGGAGGGTTAGTTCAGTTAAGACACGCAAATCTCAGCGACGTGGGCAGAGGGAACAGGGGCCCTGCACACCAGAGGAGGCAGGTAGGATCCTGCACCATTGTTCTGAATCCCACACTAGCCGAGGCAGACTGGTAGCCCTTTGACCAGGTGAGGGAGTGGGAACATTCAAGCTTGTGACAAACCCTTCCAACCTTAGAGAGAAAGGAGAAGACAGAACGGAAAGAGGGAGGGGGCAGGAGAGGTGAAGAAGAGTGGGAGTCGATAAGTAGGCTTTTTTCCCCAATTCCCTCATACAATACCAGAACCCTGCGTCTCCAGTTCAATGGACCGGCAGCTGATTCAGGTCAGACAAAAAGAAAAGTGTTTCTTTCACACAAGACATAATTAACTTCTGGGATTCATTACCACAAGACGCAGCCACGGCTGCAAACCTTAGGTGGATTTTAATTTTTAACAGGAACGCATTTGTGGAGAATTGGCCTAGCTAAGACAAGCCACAAGAGAGCCTCCCTGCTTAGAGGCAGTGTACCCCAGAGTGGCGGACACCGCGGGCAATCGCTACGGGCCATTGTGTCTTGTTGGGCTTCTGAGGGTCTCAAGAATTTGGTTTGGCGGACCTTTGGCGGGAAGCCAGACAGGCTATCCTCACGTTTGTGGACAGATCGGGAGATGCTGTGTGTCTATGTGTGTCTGGGTAAAGAGTGGGGGTGGGAATTCAGATGCTGGAGATGCTACCTTGCACGTGAATCCTGCTGCGTGCAAGAGATGAGCTGTGACCACTTTGGCAATGGCTCGTGTGCTCTCTGCAGATCCCCAAGCGGGACCTGCCAGCCGGGGTCAGAACCTGGTCCTTTCTCCCCCCACCCCACCACAAGTGCTGGTGCTCATGGTGAGGAACTGGGGGGGAGCATTAACCCCATCCCTGCTGGAGGATCTTCTTCAAGGGCTGCCCAAGATAACCTCCCTGGCAGCGACCTGTGGATCTCTCCCATCCAGGGCTGCAGCCAGCCCCGATATTCCAAGCCAAGATCCTGGAGCGCACCTCCCTTGGAGACAGTTCCAGAGGGGAGGTTGCATCGTCGGGCTGGTGGCAGCAAAAAAGCAAACAAACCGGGGTCCCATGCGCTCCCCCCCAAAGACAAAAACAGCATTTCATTCCAGCAGAAGCTTTGGCGAACCGGAGCCCACCGTCTTGCAGGGAAGGGAGCCACGGCTGCCGGCTGCCGTCCTCCAAGGCTTCTGCCAGAATAAAATCAGGTTGGCGTTTAAGATGCCCCCAAGATCCCTGTTAGTTGCTGCTGCAAAACTGTAATCCACCAGAAAAGAAAGCTTATGCTGGAAACAACTCTCCTTGGCTTTTCAGGTGCCCAGGGGCTCCACTTTAGTTATGCTTCGAAGTGCATCCATTTGAATGTGTGTGTGTGTGGGGGGGGGTTTCCTTTGGGCAAGTCGGCACAGGGTCAGGGTGCCGATCCCGGGAATCAAATGGGTTTCACATTCGGGGAAGGTCCGTTAAAGGGGGGAGATGGGGAAACTGCGCGGCTGAATCGATTCCCGAGTGGCATCCACACCACCCGCTTTCGCCCATTTCTTCACCCAAAGCTGACATGTGTCGCCGGACCTTTCACAGGGCACCCTCCGTGGCGAGGGGTGTGTGTGTGCTCAAGGCGTGCATGTTCGCCTGAAGTCTCCCGGCTCACCCCGAGCGGCGCTATTCCTGGGGCACAACAGGTCTTGTGTCTGCGCGTTTCTTCTGAGACGGGGAGGGGGCTTCCAGGGCGGGGGGGGAGGCTAAGCCTAAGCAGGGCAGCCCCCCC
>NW_015164233.1:127337-127902 GCF_001447785.1 Gekko japonicus
CGCGTCACCACCCCGCCCCGGCCAGCTCCGAAGGGCGGACGCCCCGCCGTCTGCTGCCTCCCCGTGCCGCCCTGCAGTCCCACGAAGCCAAAACACCCCCCCCCATAGTCCTCACACCTAGACTCCCCACCCCCCGATCTCCAAAGCGCCCCCCCCGTCGGACCCTTGGTGGTGGTCACCGGGACGCCCCGCGACTCGTCCGCCCCGTCCCATCCAGTCCGCCCCGCAGCGGGAGGCAGCCGAGGCGCGAAGGGCACGGCGAAGGAGAGCGCGCCCAGGGCTGCCCGTCCGGTCTGCCCCGCGGACCGGCCGACTCACCTTCCCGGCGGCGGAGGCGGCAGCAGGGGCGAGGGCGCCCGCCGGGCTGGGCAAGGTCCGGCGGCTGTCGCTGCTGACGGCGATGTGGCGGCCGGCGTCGCCTTCCATGGTCGGCCAGGCAGGAGTGGCGAAGGCGGTGGCCGCTGCGGGCTGCTCCAGCCTCTCCTCGCTCGCTCGCGCGCCGGCCGCCCTTAACCCTCCGCCTGCCGCACCAGAGAGGCCGCCCCCTCGAGCGGCGGGACCGCCC
>NW_015164233.1:128662-128950 GCF_001447785.1 Gekko japonicus
TCAAGCCTCCCTGCTCTCCCTGGAGACCCTCTTCGCCACCCACCCCCCCCACCCCAAAACATGGCTCCTTCCAGCCAGCCCCTCCAGAGCTGCACAGCGAGCGCGGGAACCGGGGGAGGGCGAGCGTGGCGAGCCACGGGGATGCGTCTTGCGCGCCCCCGCGCGCCTCTGCCCAGGAGGATTCCCGGGGTTTCGCCTGGTTCGCTCCGGGCTGCTCGTTTCTATGGGGGTTTGGCGAGCCTGGTCGAGGCGGGGCCGGGAAGAGCCGCCGGGGGGGGGGGTTTAGCC
>NW_015164233.1:129043-130430 GCF_001447785.1 Gekko japonicus
ACACGAGTTCCGTCTGCAAATCCAGGTTTGCCTCTGTGGGGAATATATGCAGTTGCCCCTTTGAACACATTCCCCTTCATTTACTGCAGTGGGACTGGAAGGGGGGGGGCAGCTGGAGAGGTAAATGGACCCTGGGTGGCAAATCTGTTCTGCTCCCCCTCTGTAAGGTATGAAGGGCCTGGCCTGGATGGCCCCGGGCTGGCCAGATCTCGGAAGTTATGCTGGGTCAGCACATCGCAGGGACTCGGCTGGTGGGTGTGCAGTTCAGGGAGGAGATGATAGCTGCAAACCATGCCTGTGGCCTTCTCCCGCATGCTCCCAGTGCCTCGCTTGCCTGGATGGAGATTTATCCATGGGTGCTGAACAGTTGTTGGTATGCATGCCGGTGGTCGTCTGCCGCTGGCCTAACCTATCAGGGTTGCTGTGGGGAGCAAACTGGGAAGGGAGAACGGTGTATGCCTCCCTGAACAGGGAGGAAGGGAGGGATAAAACCCCTACAAACTGCAGTGGAACAGCGAAGGGCAGGGGTTTCTCTGCTCTCAGGCATCAGATCTGTGATACCATCAGAGTGGGAACGGGGCAGCCCTGGCCTTTGGGGCCCAATCCGTTGGGAAGTGTCCCTGGATAAGCCCTCCTGAGATGAGCAGGAGCATAACAGTGGTTACAGCCAGGGCTTTTCTTGTAGAAAAAGCCCAGCAGGAACTCATTAGCATAATAGGCCACACCCAACAGCAGGCACTCATTAGCATATTAGGCCACACCCTTGACAGCACAGTACATTAGCATATTAGGCCGCACCCCCATGTTACCAGAAGTGTGGTCATCCAGCCACACCCACCTTTTGCTTCTTATTCTGTTTAATTTGTTGTCAAAACCCAGAGGTTTTTTTGTAGCAGGAACTCCTTTGCATGTTAGGCCACACACCCCTAATGTAGCAAATTCTAATGAGTTTCTGCTGATGGGTGTGGCCTATTATGCTAATGAGTTCCTGCTGGGCGTGGCCAACTCAGGAGCCAGCCGGAACTCCATTCCTGTGCGTTCCTGCCCAAAAATAGCCCTGGTTACAGCCAATGCTCCTTCTAAGCTATGGAGTTTTGTGAGCAAAAATTCCGCTTTGTGAGCTACCAGCATTAAAGTTGTGAGCGAGCAATTTGGCTGCCGCATACATTAGTTTGCTCTGGAGCCATCCTTCCTGAGCTAAGACAAAAAATGTGTGAGCCGGAGGCTAAAAAACTGAGCTAGCTCACACTGACTCAGCTCAGAGGGAACACTGGTTACAGCGGATGCTTTCCTTAGGAAACTGGGCTCATTTTCGGAGTAGGGGGGTCTTCTTTTTCCAATCTGGGGGTTAAATCAGTGTGGGAGGGCAGCATTTTGAATGAGGTCA
>NW_015164233.1:130462-144728 GCF_001447785.1 Gekko japonicus
CCCTTGCCTAGGAATTCCATATCCCCCTCCCTATTACCGATTTTTAGGGCCCAGTAAGATGCCTGCATGGAGCTGCTGTGGCTCAAGTGGTTAAGACGCTGAATTGCAGGCTGTGGAAGGTCAGTAGTTCAGCAGTTCAAGACCCGGGTGCCGCAAGACGGGGTGAGCTCCTGTCTCTAGTTCCAGCTCCTGCCAGCCTAGCAGTTCGAAAGCAAGAAATTGCAAGTAGATAAAGAGGTACCACTTCGGTGGGAAGGTAACAGCGTTCTGTGCGCCTTGGTGTTTAGTCATGCCGGCCACATGACCACGGAAACGTCTTCGGACAGCGCTGGCTCTTCGGCTTTGAAACGGAGATGAGCACCGCAACCCTAGAGTCGGATTCTACTGGCTTTCGAGCAAGGGAACCTTTACCTTTAAGATGCCTGCAGCTCTAGGCAGGGGACTCCAGCATCATGTGCAGAGTTCAGCCTTAAGTAAGGGCTGAAGGGGCCAGCCACCTTTGCGCCGCCAACTGAATTCATTCCCAGCTGAAGGGCGGCTGAGCAGCTACGGAGGCTGTGAACAGGGGCCGGCTCTCTCTCAGGCCCAGGGCTGGATTATGATGGGGAGGAGGTCACTTTAAGAGGCCCCAGCAATTAAGAAGTTGATTTATTTATTTATTAAACTTATATCCTGCTCAGGGCGGCTCACAACATATAGATTTACAATAAAACCGATAATATATAAACAATTAAGCAATTTGGACAATCAAAGCAAGATAGCACAAGAACACTTGACAGTTCTACCTCCCCTGTAGAATTTTAAACAAATGGTAGCCCAATTTATAGCCGTTTTTAAGCAGATGGTGGTAGGTCTTTCGACAGCGCTGGCTCTTTGACTTGGAAACGGAGATGAGCACCGCATCCCTAGAGTTGGATTCGACTGGCTTTCGAGCAAGGGAAATCTTTACCTTACCCTGATATACAACAGTGCCCCGTAGGTAATAAATGGTATCTGAAAGCCACTGGGCAGGTACCAACAACCGAAAAGGGTACTGGGGAAAAAAAGAACACTAAGAAAAATGATAATCTTACTAAAACTGCAGTTCCCTCCCCCCATTATGTAGAGGGCAATCCCCCCTCCCACTAGTGGCCTAGGGGGTTCTGGCAACCCTCAGAGGGCCCTCCTCTTGTGAGGCCCAAAACTGCAGATTTACCTACCTGATCCGCTAATCTAGCGCTTCTCAGGCCTAATTAAACCGTGATGTCGGGCAAAGCAAAAGAAATCAGCCCAGGGGCTTGGCGCTAGTGTTGAAACCAGGCTGGCGCCTTATTTGATCTTACTTGTTGTACATAACGATTCATATATTTGGCAAACCTGATGAATTTATATCTTCCCCCACCCCCTTTCCCCTTCTGTATCCCACCTTTTTCCTGAGAAAATAATTTTGAAAAAGATTAAATTTAAATTTGAAACCGGGCTGGTGCCTACGCAAAGTGGAGATGTGGGCCTAGCTTGCATGCCAGCACAACCCCCACCTGGCCCACGGTCCTCTGGTGCCCTAAGCAGGCTTTGCACGGGAAGGAGCCCGGGTTCACCCCAGCCCTGTGCCAGGACACAGTTCCTCCCTGGTTAAAGCAGGCCTCCAAAATAAAGCAAGCGGTGTGGCCACAATGTTCCCTCTAAGCTGTGGAGTCTTGTGAACAAAAATTCTACTTTGTGAGCTACTGGCATTAAAGTTGTGAGCAAGTGATCTGGCTACTGCATAAATTAGTTGGCTCTGGGGCCATCCTTCCTGAGCTAAGACAAAAACGTGTGAGCCAGAGGCTAAGAAACTGTGAGCTAGCTCACACTAACTCAGCTTAGAGGGAACACTGGCGGTGGGGGACACGGACGTCAGCCACTGAGGGGACAGTTCTGCCTGGGACCTTTGTCGCTGTCCACACCGGGGAGAAGGGGAGAGAGTGAGGCCTTTGCCAATAGCTCAACTCCTGAGCTCCGAGGAATAGGCAGGTATTCCTCATAGGGTTGTCAACCTACATGCGAGGCCTGGGGATCTCCTGGAATTACAACTGATCTCCAAACATCAGTTCCCCCTGGAGAAAATGGCTGCTTTGGAGGGTGGTCTCTATGGCATTATTAACTGCTGAGGTCCCTCCCTAAACCCCACCCTCCTCATGCTCCACCCCAAGAAGAACAGCTTCAATGCAAAAGCTGTGAAGAACAGCTTCATTGCAAAAGCTGTTCTTGCTATTCGAGTTAATCTGTTATAGTTGTGTTACGCATTGCTCAATAAATCTGAATCTTTTGCTGAATCACTCTCTGACTCCTTTGTTAAATAGCCAACTTAACAGACACAGTTCCTCCCTGGTTAAAGCAGGCCTCCCAAATAAAGCAAGCGGTGGGGGAGACAGACGTCAGCCACTGAGGGGACAGTTCTACCTGGGACCTTTGTCGCTGTCCACACCTGGGAGAAGGGAGAGAGTGAGGCCTTTACCAATAGCTCAGCTCCTGAGCTCCGAGGAACAGGCAGGTATTCCTCATAGGGTTGTCAACCTACATGCGGGGCCTGGGGATCTCCTGGAATTACAACTGATCTCCAGACATCAGTTCCCCCTGGAGAAAATGGCTGCTTTGGAGGGTGGTCTCTATGGCATTATTAACTGCTGAGGTCCCTCCCTAAACCCCACCCTCCTCATGCTCCACCCCCAAATCTCCAGGAATGTCCCGACCCTGAGCTGGCAACCCTAGACTGAGGTCTGTCTGCTTGGGGCCCGATAGGAAGCCTCAGAGCCGTCAGATGGTTAACCCTGATCTTGGGTTGGTTTCACTTATGAACTTTGCACGCTGAAGTCTGTGGAGATGTTGTATACACCGTGGGGCTGTGGGGAAACACGTGGGTTCTCTGAACAGGCCATGTGACTTCCCCTCTGTCAGCTATGCTGCCATGAAGGTTGGGGAGGTTGGTCTGTGTCTGGTTAATTGCTATTGCTTTCCTTTCAGGTTAATTGCTACTGCATTCCTTTCTGTGCTGTCTCTGCTGTGCGCCGAAACGCTTATCTATACAGTTGTGCAGGAGGGTGTTGTGGTGTCTGGGATTGCCCTAGGTGCCGTGGGAGAGTGTTCGTTCTCAGCTTCAGCTACCTAACGGTCTCTAAGCCTTAACCCGCACACGGGAGGATGCCTAATTGGCCAGTGCTGGGGGGAGGGTGCATACGAATTCTCTATATCCTATTATGCCCATGGGGCCGACGCCATTCTTAACAGTGCCTATGTTACTGCATCTATAGCTCTGCAATAAAAGTATAACCGTTCCTGAATGCGTGTACTTCGTTGTTGGCTGTGGGTTCTGACACCCTCACATACACACTGTTTGATGTGGGGGGAATGGCGTGGGGCTGAAGACTCTTCTCTATCCACATCATGTCCCTCATCCAAATTGGGCACCACACACATGGGAACTGAGGAGAACCCACACCTCATGTGAGACTGTCTGACAGAGGGTGGGGACTCTAGGCCCAACCTGTGTGGCTCTGTAATGTTTGAATCGGCAGTCACCAAAAACAAATGTTTGTCATATGGGTACACATAGCGAGAGACAGTAAGCATACAAAAACAGACTTTGCCACAGTGCCGACTGCACGTATGAACCCACCCTATCTGATTCCCTCACATTTTGAGAAACATAGCAGGGTCCCCCCCCCTTTATAAAGGAGGAGCAAGGATGCAGAATATGCAGCCATTGAGGCAATTCTGTGGTGATAAATTGATCCACGCTTCAGTCTCAAAAGAAGCCACCTCAGACTGTGGTGGGGGGATGCAGGGGATAATTGGTGGCCGTTTTATGACATGTGACCGTTTGGCAAGCCGGTCATCTGTATCATCTTGCCAAGGAGAATTTTCCCTTCTCTCTTTCTCTCCCTGCTGCTTCCCCAGATTTCTGATCACACGCAGACGGGTGAGGAAATTGTCCTCATTTCTCTATCGTTTTCTGCTACAGGCGACTGCTCCTTCCTTAGATGCGACACTCAAGGCAGATGAAAGGAAGTCCTAGTCCTGCCTCACTCAGAGAGGGTGGGGTGAGATGGCCGCTGATTGAGATTTATGGCTATCAAAGGAGAACAGAAAACTTCGCGGAGGGGACTTAATGGAGCCTCCATGTTTAGAGGCAGTAGCCCAGTGCAAGGGGGTGGGCAACAGTAGGAGGAGGCTTTGGCTTCTGTGCCCTGCGTGTAAGCCTCCCATGGGCATCTGGGCAGCCACTGCGTGAAATGGAACGCTGGACTAGATGGATTACTGGTCTGATCCAGCAGGGCACCTCTGATGTTCTTAAGCTGCAGCTCAGTAGCTGGTCTCTCGTGTTCCCCGATGGCAGAGAAGAGAAAGGACCAGAGGAGCACATCTCGATTCCTGAAGTTACTGTTCTTGTGAATGTTCCCCAAATACTCAGCAGTTGACTTAGAGGCCGTGGCTCAGGGGTAGAGCACCTGCTTTGTGTTCAGAAGGTCCCAGTTTCAATCCCCAGCCAGGGCTGGCCCAAGCCAAACTAGCAGATGCTTAGGGTCCCAACCTGTAAAGGGCACTACATTAGAGAAAGGTGAATTTTTCTCTGTCTGTCTCTGTCTCTCTCTGTCTCTCTCTCTCTCTCTCTCTCTCTCTCTCTCTCTTGGAGGGGGGGGAGAGAGAGAAAGAGAGAAATGTGTTTTCACTAGACATAATTTTTCTTACAAAGTTTGAGTCCGGCGGCACTTTTAAGACCAACAAAGTTTAATTCTGGGTATAAGCTTTTGTCGCATGCACACAAAACCTGATACCCAGAATAAAACTTTGTTGGTCTTAAAGGTGCCACTGGACTCAAACTGTGTTCTATTTTTTCGAATCAACATGGCTACCCACCTGAATTTTTCTTTATATTTAATAAGAACATAAGAGACGCCAATGTTGGATCAGGCCAAAGGCCCATCCAGTCCAACACTCTGGTCACACAGTGGCCAAAAATACCAGGTGCCATCAGGGGGTCCACCAGTGGGGCCAGGACATTAGAAGCCCTCCCACTGTTGACCCCCCCCCAAGCACCAAGAAGACAGAGCATCACTTGCCCCAGAGCCCCTATCTATACCTTGTGGCTCATAGCCACTGATGGACCTGCTCCATATGCTTATCTAAATCCCTTTGGAAGCCGTCCATGCTTGGGGGGGTGCCAAAATCAGAGTTTGGGCTGGTCCTGATCCCCCAGCATCTCCAGTTTAAAAGGGTCAAGTGGGCGGTGATGTGACAGACTTCGACCTAATGTTGCCAGCGCTGGGTTGGAAAATACCTGGGGACTTTGGGGGTGGATCTGGGAGAGAGGGCAGGGTTTGGGGAGGGGAGGGGCCTCAGCATGGTCCAATGCCACAGAGTCCGCCCTTCAAGGCAGCCATTTTGTCCAGAGGAGCTGATCTCTGTCAGCTGGAGAAAGGCCCGTAGCCAGGATTTTTTAATTCAGGGGGCCTTTAAATAAGTTGGGCAGCATCCCACACACACACACCCCAGAGAGTGCCACAAATAAAATTTAAAAATGGATCTTAGAGGGCCTGGGCTGGATGGGAAGTCAGGGGGGCCCTTGGCAGTAAGTTGGGGGGCCATGCCCCGAGATGCCCCCACTGTAGCTAAAAGCGGGAGGTCTCTGGGCCCCACCCGGAGGCTGGCAACCCTACTTTGACCTGAGAACCCGGAGATCTGCTGCTAGTCAGAAGAGACAACGCAGATCTTGACAGACCAAAGAGTCTGACTCAGTAGAAAGCAGTTACACTCACGGCCTAGCCTACCTCACAGGGTTCTGGTGAGCATAATATGGAGGAGAGGAAAACATAGGGCGCTTTGGGGCCCTGCTGTGGAGAACCACAACATATAAACGAAGTACGTAAATAAATAAGCAAAGACGAGAGGGGTTCTGTGACCTGTGGAGATTATATAAATCAACCATATATTGCACATAATTTGTTCTGCTTCTGCTAAGCACATGGAGGGACAAAGGGTTAGACTATACAAGGTCTACAGTGCACCTACTTGGAGAAGATCAGAAGACCAGCCTATAGGGGACAGCTGAAGGGCTGCTAGTTAGCATAGCTAGGACGTCCCACCCTTTCAGGCTCTGTCCTTCCTGTCTCCTGATTGGCTCTTTGGAGTCTTCTCGCTCCAACTGAGCCCTCCCCCTTCGTTCCTGTCTCTCACAGCAATTAGTCAGTTAGTTAAGCCTCTCTGTCTCTCCTCTGTTCTATCAGAATTTATTTCTTCTTGAATAAACCGAGTTATTTAAACAGTTGGCGCTCCGTTCCTCTGCATGTTTAAACTCGGCCAACACGAAGAACACTATAAAAAGCGCTGAGAAATATCACTCCCTAACTATGGGAGATCTCGTTCTGGGATTCACCAGGCATCTTCTACCAGCAGGGCCTGTCTTTGCACTCATAGGGGCTAGAAACTTGTTCTTTTGAGACCAAGGAAAGCTGAAATCCTCAGGAAACCAAATGTTATACAGCTCATCGGCGGCTTCTTTTTACCTCTCCCTGTCACCTGCATGAAAGGACAGAATACCCCAGAGTCCTAGTTCTACACCGCCACTGTCGATGTCACATGATATTTCTTTTTTTATCGAGGACGGGCAACTAATTAATTTCTACTCACCAGCATCAAGGCGCAGCTGTTACATGACAGGATTTGTTACACTCCATATCACCGCAGCAGCTGAACAACTGCCAATCTGGGCCACTGGGGGGTCCCCTTTTTTCCGTCCCTCTTTGCATCTTGTGTAAAAATGTGATAAATAATTGAGAAAGAACAAGGACACGGCAGGGGAGTCGTTCCGGGAGCCGAGGCGGGCGCATCTCGAAGCCGCTGACACCGGAGGAATTACAGGGTCATGCCGCCTGCGTCCCCAGGCTTCGAGGCAGCCAACAGCCCTCCCATCGTTCTTTGCATTATTCACAACGAGTGAATGAGCGCCCCAGCTTCCATACAGTGTTGTTTGAAAAGTCAGAAGGACCTGCAGGATGGGCGCATCGGCAGGTTAACAAGACATGCGCCAAAGTTGGCTCACGCCAGAAGGAATGTGACCCAAGTGCCACACTCGGCTGCCCCCCTCTGGAATTGGTTTCCGTGATCAGCGTCTCCATGCCGCCGCTTCGCACCTTACCTTGTTTCAGGCGGCACACCCCCAGGGTGCTTCGAGCGGACACTTAAGATAAGTGTGTGACTGCAATAAAGAAGGCCAATGCTATGCTGGGGATTATTAGGAAGGGTATTGAAAACAGATCAGCCAATATCATAATGCCCCTATATAAATCCATGGTGCGACCTCATTTGGAATACTGTGTGCAGTTCTGGTCACCACACCTTAAAAAGGATATTCTAGCTTTGGAAAAAGTGCAGAAAAGGGCAACTCGAATGATAAAAGGGTTGGAACACTTTCCGTATGAGGAAAGGTTAAAGCGCTTAGGGCTCTTTCGCGTGAAGGGGTGACATGATTGAGGTTTATAAGATTATGCATGGGAAAGAGCAGATACAGAAAGAGGTACTTTTCTCCCTTTCTCACAATACAAGAACCCGTGCGGCACTCCATGAAATTGCTGAGCAGTCGGGTTAGAACGGATAAAAGGAAGTACTTATTCACCCAAAGAGTGATTAACACTTGGAATTCACTGCCACAGGAAGTGGTGGCGGCTACAAGCATGGACGGCTTCAAAAGGGAATTAGATAAGCATATGGAGCAGAGGTCCATCAGTGGCTATTAGCCACAAGGTATAGATAGGGACTCTGGGGCAAGTGATGCTCTGTCACTTATGTTCTTATGTTCTTAAGCATCATGTGAATGTGAGAAACCTAACAAGAGTCAACAGTCATGAGGGGCAGAAGGTTCAAGTGGGACTTTGCAGTTGCCATGCCGGGCTCCAGGATTTCTCAGACATAAGTCTCGAAAAAATGAACAAAAACCTCTGCATGTCTCCCATCATCTACAGGGAGGGGGGGATGAAGTGGTGCACTAGGGGAAGGCCCTGCCTGGGCTGGGCATGTGTGGGGTAGAATGGAAGGGGGAAGGAAGGGGGAACTTCCCGCACTGGGAAGTCTTTTAGTTTCCACCCCCCCCCCATCATTTATTTACTTAGTTCAGGCATCTCCAACGTGGTGCCCGTGGGCGCCATAGTGCCCACCAACGCCTCTGGGGCCCGCCAAATGTTTTTAGCAAGTGGGTGGGGCCCGGGTGGGGCTTTTGCCCAGCAAGGCTTCTGATTGGCTATTGGAGATTTGATTGGCTGTGCAGGTTTTGTTAAAATGTTGCCTTGGCGGGCAGCTGCCACCACCACCCCAGGATCCACACCCCCTTACTGAAGTTAAGCTGTGCCAATCGTTCTGTGGCTGGCTCCGCCTCCTGCAGCAGCCATTTTTGTTGCTGCACCCACTGTGCCATGTCAGAATTCCAAATGTGCCCCCAGGCTCAAAAAGGCTGGGGACCCCTGACATAATTCACATCTAACCCACCTTTCTCCCCACAATGGGGACTCACAGCAGCTTACAGCATTCTCTGTTTTTATGGTTGCCAACCTCCAGGTGGGGCCTGGATCCCCAATATTACAGTTGATCCCCAGACTACAGAGATGGTGGACTGTATGGCACTGTACCCTGCGGATGTCCCTCCCCAAACCCCACCCTCTCCAGGTATTTTCCATTCCACTGTATGACTTGTTTATCCTCCTGATGACCCGAGGCTGAGAAGGTGTGATTGGCCCAAGGTCACCCAAGAAGCTTCAATGTAGGGATGCCAGCCTCCAGGTGGGACCTGGGAATCCCCCAGAATTACAGCTCATCTCCAGACTACTGTGGTCAGGACCAGTGTTCCCGCTAAGCTGAGTTAGTGTGAGCTAGCTCACAGATTTTTAGCCTCTGGCTCACACATTTTTGTCTCCGCTCAGGAAGGATGGCTCCAGAGCCAACTAATTGATGCAAGAGCCAAATCGCTCGCTCAAAGCTTTAATGCTAGTCACTTACAAAGTTGAATTTTTGCTCACAAGACTCCACAGTTCAGAGGGAACATTGGTCAGGACTCTATGGTATTGTACCCCACGGAAGAAGAGAAGAAGAGTTGGTTTTTATACCCCGCCCTTTACTACCCGAAGGAGTCTCAGAGTGGCTTTTAATCTCCTTTCCCTTCCCCTCCCCACAACAGACATCCTGTGAGATAGGTGGGGCTGAGAGAGCTCTGAGAGAACTGCTGCTGAGAGAACAGCTCTGAGAGAACTGTGACTGACCCAAGGTCACCCAACTGTGGCATTCTATCACTTCCCATGAAAGCTTATGCTGATTTTTAAAAAAAAGTCTTCAAAGTACAGCTAAGCTTTTATTTCAGTTTGGGAGAAAGCCAGCTTCACATTTGGCAAATCATGCCCTTTTCCATCTCTCTTTTCAGTTGCAGCTATCATGGACACTTTCTTCCCTTTCTTCAACTATCATGGACACTACATCTTTCTCCTTCCTTCCTTCAACTATCCTCGACATTACTTTTTTCTCCTCCCTCCCTCTCCCCCACTTTTGTGAACACTACATGTTCCTCCCTTCCTCCCTCCTTCCCTTCCCTTCCCCTTCCTTCCTTCCTTCCTTCCTTCCTTCCTTCCTTCCTTCCTTCCTTCCTTCCTTCCTTCCTTCCTTCCTTCCTCCGATACAACTGCTCTTGAAAGAGATTTGTTGTCTTCCTCACTGCCAAAAGGTGACTGGGCCTGTAAGACAAAGGCTTCGGAATCAACTCACAAGATGTTCTGACAACACAGATCAACTGTAGAGAGAGAGAGAGGAAGGGTTAGGGTTGCCATCTCCAGGTTAGGAAATTTCTGGAGATCAGGGAGTGGAACCTGGGGAAGGTGAAGTTTGGGAAGGGGAGGGACCTTGGCAGGGTCTAATGCCATAGAGCAGCCATTTCCTCCAGGGGAACTGATCTATCTCGCCTGAAGATCAGTTGTAATTCTGGGAGATCTCCAGATCTCACTGGAGGTTGGCAACCCACGTTTTGGTGCTCTTTCTTTGGCACAACTGGAGGGGGCAGCAGGAGTGGCCTTCTGCCAGGTACCCAAAACTTCTGCTTAAATGGCCTTTAAAACAAAATAGACCTACCCCTGGCTATCAGCCAGAACAGCCTGATGGAGCCTCCAGCTTCAGAGGCAGAATACCTCTAAATCCCAGGTGCTTGGGGAGGCATGGAGGGCCAGTTGCCTTCATAGCATGTTTTGTGCTGCCCAGAGGTGTCCGGCTGGCCACTGTTGCAAGCAGAATACTAGCTATACACGAGTTTTTATGGCCGTTTTATTCTATTTCTATGTTATAGTCACAGATTCTTAATTTAACAATGCCACTGTTGGTTTTTATTCCATATTTCTTATTCAAATGCCTTTATGTAAAATGACTGAGTGTGCTGGTCGTTGACTGCAACAATACATTTGATTGATTGATCACAGAATAAACACTGAACTGAATACGAGACAATACTAGTTTGATCCTGCAGGACTTTCCTGCAGCTGGCCCAGAGGAAAGACAGGTATGGCTGGGGCTGAGAGAGAGGGCTGAAGCCCTTGGGGAGATGGGATCTCTATTTGGGGGGATCTGATGGGGGCAGGGCTGGCAGACCTGTTGTCGGGTACGAATGCCTTTGTGCCTCCCCCCGCATGGTGGATAGTGTCGCCAAATCACAGCCAAATTACGGTGACCACGTAGTGGTTTCAAGGCAAGAGATGAGTGGAGGTGCCATTGCTTGCCTCTGGCAGGGCTCTTTTTGTAGAAAAAGCCCAGCAGGAACTCATTAGCATAATAGGCCACACCCAACACCAGAAACTCATTAGCATATTAGGCCACACCCCTGCCAGCACAGCTCATTAGTACATTAGGATGCACTCCCACGTTACCAGAAGTGTGGTCATCCAGCCACGCCCACCTTTCCCTTCTTATTCTGTTCACCTTGTTTGTTGTCAAAACCCAGGGCTTTTTTTTGAGCATGAACTCCTTTGCATGTTAGGCCACACACCCATAATGTAGCCAATCCTAATGAATTTCTGCTGTTGGGTGTGGCCTATTATGCTAATGAGTCCCTGCTGGGCGTGGCCAACTTGGGAGCCAGCCGGAACTCCGTTCCTGTGCGTTCCTGCCCAAAAATAGCCCTGCCTCTGCGTAACAAACCCTGGACTTCCTTGGAGGGCTCTCATCCAAATACTAACCAGGCCTGAGCCTACTTAGAAGAAGAAGAAGAAGAGATTGGATTTATACCCCGCCTTTCACTACCTGAAGAGCGGCTTACAATTCCTTTCCCTTCCCCTCCCCACCACAGACACCCTGTGAGATAGGTGGGGCTGAGAGAGCTCTGAGAGAACTGCTGCTGAGAGAACAGCTCTGAGAGAACTGTGACTGACCCCAGGTCACCCCAGCAGCTGCATATGAAGAAGTGGGGAATCAAACCCGGTTCTCCCAGATTAGAGTCCACGCTCCTAACCACTAACCACTACACTAAACTGGCTCTCTACTTAGCTTCTGAGATCTTACAAGATCAGGCTAGCCTGGGCCAACTGGGTCGGGACGGCTCTAAATAAATATTATAAAGGCACCGTAAGACTCCACTGCTCCCTCTCCCCCAAAGGGAACCGACCCAAATCAGTACCAGCCTCTGGAATTCTGGCCCTCTGAAGAACTACGACAGACGTCATAATAGGATTGTAATAAATAAAAACAGAAGAAATCAAGTCAATAGCATAAAAGCATTCCACGGTATTTTTCTCCACCATCACTCCGCGCAATCAGTGTCCAATTGTTGCGGAAATGTTTTCCGTATACGGAGAGCAGCTGATCCTGAGCTACTGTCTCTTCCAGGCCCTGCAAATATTACTTGGGTGTGCAGAAAATGGGCTGCTTCTCCCAGGTTTTTGTGTGGTCATCCCAAATACCTGTGATATTGATGTGGAGATACTGTTCCCTCCCCCCCCCCACACACACACACAGTTCTGGTGCTATTTTTTTTTTTTTAACCCATCCATTTTGCGCACTTCCAGAACTTCCTAGGAAGCCGTAAAGTCCACAAACCGGAGAGCCAGTTTGGTGTAGTGGTTAGGGGCACAGACTGTAATCTGGGAGAACCAGGTTTGAGTCCCCACTCCTCCACATGCAGTTTTCCAGGTCAGGGCGGGCCCTACCTACGGTTGCCAGACCCCCAAGTGGGGTCTGGAGTTCTCCTGGAATTAAAACTCATCGCCAGACTACAAAGATCAGTTCGTCTGGAGGAAATGTCAGCTTCAGGTGGTTAACTGTGGCTTTATATGCTGCTGAGGTCCCTCCCTTCCCCTCCCACAGGATCCCTTCCCAAACCTCCAGGAATTTCCCAACCTAGAGCCAGTTTGGTGTAGTGGTTAAGAGCGCGGACTCTAATCTGGGAGAACCGGGTTTGATTCCCCCACTCCTCCACTTGCACCTGGCTGGATGACCTGGCAGTTTCTGCCAGAGCTCTCTCAACCCCACCTACCTCACGGGGTGTCCGTTGAGGGGAGGGGAAGGGAAAGGAGTTTGTAAGCCGCTCTGAGACTCCTTTGGGTAATGAAGGGCGGGGTATAAATCCAATCTCCTCCTCCTCCTCCTCCTCTTCTTCTTCTACTACTTCTTCTTCTTCTTCCATGCTAAATGTAGTAAATTCTTTCCGCCTTTCCTTTTCCAGACCCCCAAACAATGTTTGTGGCCTTTCTCTGAGCCTGATTCCCCACTCCTCCACTTGCACCTGCTGATGTGACCTTGGGTCAGTCACAAGCTCTGGCACAGCTGTTGTTGTGTCCGCTGACCGCCACCAGGGGCCAGCGACAATGGTGACTAGGCTCCTGGTCTCTCCACTGAGGGACCAATGGGACCGTGGCGGGAGATTTAAACCCACCAACGGGACCTAGGGGTGTGTCCCCACGTATGTATATAGTTGGCCAGCCAGCCGTTTGTCTTTGTCTTTTGTTGTGTACCATTAAACCATACTGATCGCTACATCAGTCTCCGTGGTTTCTTCATGCGTTTAACCCACTGCACTTCAGCTGTCCTTGAAAAAGAGCAGTTTGTGTCAGAGTTCTCTCAGCCCCACCCGCCTCACAGGGTGTCTGTTGTGGGGAGGGGAAGGGAAAGAAGTTTGTAAGCCGCTGTGAGACTCCAAGTGAAGGGCGGGGTATAAATCCAATCTCCTCTTCCTCCTCCTCCTCTTCTTCCTCTTCTTCTTCCTCTTCTTCTTCCTCTTCTTCTGCCTAGAAATGAATGGCAGAATCATGGCTGCCCGAAAGGAGGATAATTTTTTGTGTTTCTGAAAGCCGGGTCACAGGGTGGGTGGGTGTGCTAGGCAATTGTCAGTGTTCACCTGCCACTGCCAGCCCTCTTGTTTGCATGCAGGGTGTGCAGTCCTGTCTTTCAACTTCACACACAAGATACGATTTTATGTCGTGGATTATCGAGGTTTCTCCCCCTTTCTTCAGGCTTTTCATCTCCCGCTCTCTCGGGATGTGTACAAACCATCTTTACAAATCACACTCGGCTAATCCGTATCCTGTGCTCGGCTCATTCGGCAGCTGGCTTCAAAGAGAGGAGGTCTCTTTCCATTCGGTCCAGGTGACGGGGGCCCCGGGGCTGCCGCCGCTTCCGTGAGACACCCACTTTATCTCGTGCCCGTCAAGGTGCAGACGTCCTCCATTGCTGTCCCACACCTTTCTCTGAGGGGCTCCAGTGGGGACGTTTGTGACCTTCTCAAATCCGGGGTGTATATATTATAATTTGAAAAAGCAGAGAACCACGAAGGACATTCAGCCACGTGAAAGGTCAATAAAGGTCTGAGCAACTCAAAGTTTGAGAATCCCTGGGAAAGGAAAAAGTCTGAAAGAGCAGGGCTCTTTTTGTAGAAAAAGCCCAGCAGGAACTCATTAGCATAATAGGCCACACCCAACAGCAGAAACTCATTAGCATATTAGGCCACACCCCTGACAGCACAGCTCATTAGCACATTAGGCCGCACCCCCATGTTACCAGAAGTGTGGTCATCCAGCCACACCCACCTTTTGCTTCTTATTCTGTTTACCTTGTTTGTTGTCCAAACCCAGGGCCTTTTTTTTGTAGCAGGAACTCCTTTGCATGTTAGGCCACACACCCCTAATGTAGCCAATCCTAATGAATTTCTGCTGTTGGGTGTGGCCTATTATGCTAATGAGTTCCTGCTGGGCGTGGCCAACTCGGGAGCCAGCCGGAACTCCGTTCCTGTGCATTCCTG
>NW_015164233.1:144754-146969 GCF_001447785.1 Gekko japonicus
AGTGTGAAACGTGAGCAGGGCAGATAGGTCTGCCAACACCAGGTTGGAAATTCCTGGAGATTTGGGGGTGGAGGTTGTGAAGGGCGGGGTTTAGGAAGGGGAGGGACCTCAGTGGGGGTCCAATGCCATAGAGGTCAACCTCCAGACCAGCCACTTTCCTCCAGGGGAACTGATCTCTGTCGTCTGGAGCAATGCTCCCTCTGAGCTGCGGAGTCTTGTGAGCAAAAATTCTACTTTGTGATGTGAGCTACTGGCATTTAAGCTGTGAGTGAGTGATGTGGCTGCTGCATAATTTAGTTTGCCCCTGGAGCCATCCTGCCTGAGCTAAGACAAAAATGTGTGAGCCAGAGGCTAAAAAAAACTGTGAGCTAGCTCACACACTAACAGCTTAGAGGGAACACTGGTCTGGGGATCAGTGGTAATTCCAGGAGAACTCCAGGCCCCACCTGGAGGCTGGCAACCCTAAGCAGAGAGGAAAACCCTCCCCTTGGATGAAAACTGTACTGGCCAGGAGGAAGCTGAAGAATGCTGGTAGGGGAGAAACCGGGCTCCACGCCTGCAGCTCAGGAGCCTCTTCCTGCATTACAGTTTTATGCATACACCTGATATTTTAAGCATACATCTAATACCAAAACTTGTTAATGTGACAGACCGAGTGTGACAGACAGACAGAATGTGCAGAAACGTGCGTAGCGTTTCAAAAACAATAGCAAAATTCTCGGGAAGATGTCTCTCTTGCGCAGCCAGGATGCAGACTTAGTGGCTTGTTGAGTGGTCTGTGGCTGTTATGAACGTGTGAAATGATATTGTGAAAGGATTCACGTGGGAGCAGCGGTGGGATGACTGGAAATGGAGCAGAGGGGAGAAAGGGGCGATGCCGAGGCACTGGGGCCCACAGAACCCTGTCTATTTCAACCAACCTGGTTCTAGGCAGGTGACCATGCAAATCTGCTGCAGCCAAAACCACAAAGAATCTTGCGGCACCTTGAAAGTGACCAAGGATATTGTCGCATAAGCTTCGTCGGATGCATGAAGTGTTACATTCAGTTGGCAGAGGTGTATATGTGAAGTGGTTTGAGCCTGGGCCACTGTGAGTGTGCACAGGGCCTTTTTGGTGTAGCCAGTTTGGTGCAGTGGTTAGGAACAAGGACTCTGATCTGGGAGAACCGGGTTTGATTCACCACGCCTCTACATGCAGCTGCTAGATGACCTTGGGCAAGCAAGAGTTCTCTCAGAGCTGTTCTGTCAAGAGCAGTCCTCAAAAGAGCTCTCTCAGCCCCACCTACCTCACAGGGTATCTGTTGTGGGGAGAGGAAGAGAAAGGAGATTGTAAGCTGCTCTGAGACTCCAAGTGAAGGGTGGGATATAAACCCAATCTCTTCTTTTTTTTAAAGTGGTGGTTTTTAATGTCTTAATGTATTTTGATTAGGGGGGTTGCCCATCATTTAGAATTATTTATTTACTTACTTCGTTTATACGTGACCTTTCTCCCCAATGGGGAAATCATTCTCCACTCTTCTCCACTGTATCCTCACAACAACCCTGGGAGGTAGGTTAGGCCGAATGAGTGTGTGACTGGCCCAAGGTCAACCAGCCAGTTTCCGTGGCATGGATTTGAACCTGGGTCTCCCTGGGTCTCCCAGATTCTAGGCCAACACTAACCGCGACACCACACTGGCGCTTGTTTTTAATAGTTGTAATCATATGCTTTTGTACGTCTTAATTGCATTTTAGTTTATTGTTGCCCGCTTTGGGACCTGACTTGGTCAGGAGTAATGTAGGCCCATAAATATTTTACGTGAAATAAAGAAACGTGGCTGTGTGTTCTCTGAGAGGTTTATCCTCCCACCCTGGAGGTGACCCTGATATCACATCCCTTACTCTCCATGAATTCCTTGTGGGATGACCTGCCTGAGGAGGTCTATGTACAACAAACTCTGTACAACAGAACAGTTCAGGAAGATATTTGTTCAAAAGGAAACAGGGCCACATTATCACAGACTGATCCAGGAAAATGCACTGCATTTCTACTGACGTCATACCACGTACTGCATTGTACAGAGACATCGCACTCATTTGTTACGAGGGCCAAATCTGACATGGATGTCACTTTTTCGGACCAGGCCACATGTGCCATAAAATGTAATGCCAGGTACCAGAGAGATATAAATGTTATGAAGCACTCAGGCAAAACCAAGTAACAATCTTTTTTTTT
>NW_015164233.1:147160-157856 GCF_001447785.1 Gekko japonicus
CAGCTTGGCTTGATGACCGTCAGTTTTTCCAGGACTGCTTCGAGTCGCAGCATCACACTGCCACTGCCTGGCTGGATTGGCCCATCGCAGGCTTCTTAATGCCGAAGAGATCTTTCCAGGCTTCTGAGCTGGACATTCAGTTTCACCGGCTAACACCTCCCCCCACCGGGGGGTTTTAGTGTGCCCACCCTCTCTAAGGAGTGGTACCCATTTTATCTACTCGTCGAAGCTTTCAAACGGCTGGGTGGACGGCGAGCTGGGGACAAGGCTGGTAGCTCACACCAGCGCGGGCTAGAACTGATAGCAGTTCTGTTCAGTTCAGATGTTACTGTAACCAGAGGATAAATCCTCTGTGCCACCGCTTAAGAGCGTGGACTCTAATCTGGGAGAACCGAGTTTGATTCCCCACACCTTCACTCGCAGGTGCTGGATGACCTTGGGTCAGTCACAAGTTCTCTCGGAGCTGTTCTCGAAAGAGCTCTGTCAGCCCCACCTACCTCATCAAGACACCAAACAGCTCAATTGACATCTCTTTCTGAGGCCTCTGGCTTCTAACATTTTTATCTGTTTCAGTAAGTTTGGAATTTTCTTTAACCCTGACAGGAGTAGGTGAGTCCTGCTCTCTCTCTGGCTCTGTAAATGTATCAGTTGCACTGGTTGTCATGACACCAAGAAGCTTGTTTTCTGGGCCTATTGGTTTGTCTTGAGGCAAATCTCTTGGTGTAACTTGAGGGAACTTATGTTTGCATTCAGGGTTTCCCTCTTTCTCCCTCTCAAGTTCAAGTCTTGCTCTTTCCAATTGCAATCTCTTGGCTTCCAATTGTAACTCTGTGTCTCTACGTGCAGTCATCAGTTTTAATTCCTCATTCTTAAATTCAGCTTCAACCTTCCGCTTTTCTCTCAGAAACTCTAAATAGTCTGGATTGGGTTTAAACCTTCCACTTTTCCATTTCTCTATCTTTAAGTGCTCTTGTCGGTTCTAATTCCTTAGTCTTAAGTGCTGTAAGTGCTGTTTCACTTTTTATTTTTTTCTGCATCAACTTTTAACAGGTGTCTGTCGTGAGGAGGGGAAGGGGAAGGAGATTGTAAGCCACTCAAAGTGAAGGGCAGGGTATAAATCCAATCTCTTCTTCTTCTATTCCCTTACAGTATCTACCAGGTGCCCACCCTCCCACTTCCACCACCCATTACTCATTAGGACTGGGACAGGATACAGGGACATAAGCCACAGCCTCTGTCACCTGGCAATAGAAGTAATGACCAGTTGCTCTCGGACCAGATAAGAGCCCTGGACGAGCAGGTTCCAGCCCACAGGCCGTATGTTTGACACCCCTGGTTTCACACGTCATGCTTGATACTTATGCTTCATCAGGATGGCAGCTCCATTCCATATTTCTGCAACTCCTAGTCCTTTTACATTGTTTATCAGACATGCCACCCTATTGATGGCATTGGTTTATACTGTGTGATCTGCCTTGCGTCTCATTGAGGAAGAAAAAGAATGCACGGCTGAGTTGTAAAAGGCAGACGATAAATACCGTAAACAAATGAATATATAAGCTGTGTTTGGTCACCTTCCCTGCACCGCCAATGGGCTGAATTCAGGAGCACGATGACTTTCCCTCCCCACAAAGGTTTCTTCCTGCTCAGAGGGCACATTTGACTGAGGAACAGATCGATAATGAACCCCCGAGAATCTAGGAGCAGGAACGGCATGCTGTTCTTGCCTCACCTCTCTGTCCTCTGACGGAAAGTTCTTTCCTTTGAATTCTGCATGATGCCCACACCCATCCCTAGCGCTTATGCTTGGCTGTGACCTCATCGTTTTTCTTTGTGGTTAGCATAACTCCACGCAGCCCTGCAGGACTGCAAAAATAGATCGGATTCTGCTTCTGTTGGGGTTACTGGGGCTCACCTGCTCACCCCGCAACCAATGCTCCCTCTAAGCTGTGGAGTCTTGTGAGCAAAAATTCTACTTTGTGAACTACTGGCATTAAAGTTGCGAGCGAGTGATTTGGCTACTGCATAAATTGGTTTGCTCTGGCGCCATCCTTCCTGAGCAGAGACAGAAATGTGTGAGCCGGAGGCTAAAAAACTGTGAGTTAGCTCACACTAACTCAGCTTAGAGGGAACACTGCCCACAACATTATCTGTTTGGGACCATCCGTCTGCAGTGCCACACATGCCGCTGGGGTGTATTTCTTCCATCTCATTTCACACTGGTGCTGTTAAGAGCAATTCTCTTAATTCCTCTCTATCCAGATTCTCCCTGAAATCCAGCAATCCATTCCTTTCCCTCTTTTTAGGAATCTGGAGTCTGGTTCTAATCAATTCCATTTTGATCAAAGAGAAATTCAAAGAGAGGAGGGGGCAGAAAGGGCGGTTCTGCCAGATTTCACGATTTCACTCTGTGGATGTTCAGAGGCAAGCCATGACTTCCGAGTAGGGCCGGCTCGCTCACTAGGTGAACTAGGCGCTCGCCTAGAGTGCGCTGGCCCTTAGGGGCACCAAACTGGCATACACACACCGCTGTCCTGGTTCAGCTGCAAACACTACTGATTTTTAAACATGTTATGATCTTTCTGATGATACAAACACCAATTCCACCAAAGAACTTAGTCCTCTGGTCACTCAGCTGAGTCAAAGAAGAACCTAAGTAGAGGGGCTATTACATAAGGACACTCAAATTGCAACTGACTGCGAGTGCCTTTCTTTGCAGAGTCTTCCTTGGTGGAAGCCAGATGTGCAAAGCATGGAAAGTTACAAAAGCAAAAGTGAGTATTAAGAGCATGGGTGCTAGGGGAACAGGAGGTCCGGGGTACAGATCCATTTAATGGGTCCGAGCCATGGTGGATGCACGGGGGGGGGGGGGGCCAGAAGGGATCCTTGCCTAGGGTGCAAAATAAGCTGGGGCCGGCCCTGCTTCCGAGGCCCTCCTCGCCTCCTGTTAGAGCACCACCCCGTGGTGCATAACATGAAACAACTGCAATGGCTGAAATTATGAAAGGGCACATTGATTTCTCTACAAAGAGAAATGAAAGCGAAATCCCTCTTTTAAAAGAGAACAAAGAGCATAAGAGGATTCAATGGCTATATTTTTACAAAAATGAATTTAGGAAAAAAAGAAATTCTGCCCATAATGATGCTAACTCACGCACACCACAAGCCATTTAGAAGACAGGAAGAGGACATTAGAAGGCAGTGTGTTAAGATTTTTAAATACTCGATCCAGCTACTTGAAAAAAAAAATTCATAACAGAAGTGCAAACTGCCAAACGCTGGCAAGAACACTGAGAGCAAATGTTTGAAAATAGTGTCTATGAACTACTGGAAGTGAAGAGGCGGGAAATGAGGAGGCTGAGTTGGAGGCTGTGTCATTGTGGCTGCCAAAACACACATAATCTTTTCTGTCCCGAAGTTCCCTCTGGGAAAAGAAAAACGGTGCTGCAGGATTTCCCCATGGTTGAGTTTGAACTGGGGAAAGCCAGCTGGGTAACTATTGGCTAGTATGCGTGACATCACCAAAACCCCCATATCTCCAGGGTAAGTTTTGCGACTCGTTTTCAACTGCTTTCGAATCATTTTGGGAGGTTAAAAGAATTTGCTTTGTGAGGAGGGACAAGACAGAGGGCGGGTGCATGTCCTTAAAATGGAAGGACCTCATCCTCGAGAGCCAGCTTGGTGTAGTGGTTAAGAGCTGTGGACTCTAACCTGGAGAATGAGGTTTGATTCCCCACTCCTCCTCCACATGAAGCCTGCTGGATGACCTTGGGCCAGTCACAGTTCTCTCGGGACTCTCTCAGCCCCACCTATCTCACAAGGTGACTGTTGTGGGGAGAAGAAGAGATGACGATTCTAAGCCGCTTTGAGACTCCTCAGGGTAGAGAAAGGTAAAGGTTCCCTTGCTCGATAGCCAGTCGAGTCCGACTCTAGGGTTGTGGTGCTCATCTCCGTTTCAAAGCCGAAGAGCCAGCGATGCCCGAAGAAGTTTCCGTGGTCATGTGGCCGGTGTGACTAAACACCAAGGCGCACGGAACGCTGTTCGCTTCCCACCGAAGCGGTACCTATTTATCTACTTGCAATTTCTTGCTTTCAAACTGCTAGGTTGGCAGGAGCTGGAACTAGAGATGGGAGCTCACTCCGTCATGTGGCAACTTGGGTCTTGAACTGCTGAACTACTGACCTTCCACAGCCTGCAGTTCAGCGTCTTAACCACTTGAGCCACCGCAGCTTCAGGGTAGAGAAAAACAGGGTATAAAAAAGCAATTATCCTCCTCCTCCTCCTCCTCATTGACCTGATAATGAGGTTCACATTGCCAAGCTGGTTTCGAACTGTGGGTGAAGCAGCAGCCACGACTGTGCTTAAAATGTAATATGTGCCTTCACCCGTAGGGTCATAGACATCTAAGTCAGATCTGCCACAGTTACATGCCAAGCTGGGAAGGGAGGACCAGAAGAGTGGAAGTCTTCTCCCAGTCACCAAACTTACCACAACACGCTCCCTCTCTCCAACTGCTTTTCTTTCAACTGAAGCTCATTTCCAGGACCAGAGATGGGTAACAGTCCTTTGATGGACAGATGAAGAGGAGGAGATTGGATTTAATACTACCTGAAGGAGTCTCAGAGCACTTTACCGTCTCCTTTCCCTTCCCCTCCCCACAACAGACACCCTGTGAGGCAGGTGGGGCTGAGAGAGCTCTCTCGAGAACTGCTCCTGAGAGAACAGCTCTGAAAGAACCCGTGACTGACCCAAGGTCACACCAGCAGCTGCATGTGGAGGAGTGGGGACTCAAACCCGGTTCTCCCAGATTAGAGTCAGTGCTGCCAGTTTGGGGGAGGATGCAGTGGGTGAGCTAAGGCCCACTGTTTGCTCCACTGAGCTGAGTGGCCCTGCAGTGCACCCTTGTAGCCCACACAGGGGCCCCGCGGCTTGGCTTCATCCAGGGTCATTTCCTCTTCTCAGTCCACTCCTGCAGGGGTCATTTTGTAGAAAAAGAGGTGCAGGAGCTCATTAGCATAACTCATTTGCATATGCCACACCCCCTGGCATCACCAGAAGTGTGTCAGAAGGCAACACCCACCGCTCAGGCTCCACTGGACTGTTTTGGACTGCTAGATATTGAGCGGGGGAACAAGCAGATCTGTCCTCGCAGGGAAGGGAGAGCTTGTACCTGAATAAAACTTGGTCTTAAAGGTGCCACTGGACTGTGGACCGGGGGGCGAGTGGGGGGGAGCTCTGCAGCTTACCTGGCTGCTTCTTGCTCGGACTGAGGGCTGCTGGGAGCAGGGGGTGGGGCTTGTTGCATGTGCCCGACCCCTGGGCTCTTTACTGCCGGAGCTCCGCTCCTGTGCGCTCCTGCAGGAAATGACCCCTGCACTCCTGCATCTCCCCCTTTAGATAACCATATGGAAGAAGCCACACAACCTGACCCTTCCGTCCCCTGCTTCCTACAGTGTCTGTTTATTCAGCTCACTCCCAGCATTGCCTCCCTTGAACTTGCCAGCATTGGGTGCGGCTGTTCCTCATCGCTTCCCCCCTCCCTTGCAAAATGCTCGTCCCCCCTGGGGTTGCCATATCCCTCCTGGCCACCGAGGGGATGGGGGGGGGGGAGGGTGGCCAGCTCTAGGTTGGGAAACTCCTGGAGATTTGGAGGCAGAGCCCGGGAAGGCCAGGAACCTCAGTGGGGAACAGCGCCACGGAGTCCGCCCTCCCAAGCATCCATTTTCTCCAGGGGAACTGATCTCTGCAGTCTGGAGATGAACTGGAATTCGGGGGGGGGGGTCCCCAGGTCCCCCCTGGAGGCTGGCATCCTTCATCCCCCCCTCCTGCAGACACCAAAACAATCCTGCCTGAGTTTGGCGCTATGCATAGCATATGCACGGAGCCGAGGGCAGCCAGCAGTTGAGCAGGACTTGAACCCTGGAGTCCTCCAGATCCTAGACAGGAGGAAGCCCGAAGGCAAGACAGCATCACTGGGCTTCATGGGAGGGGGTTGTCGCAAAAGCATCTCCGGACAGGCCAATCGGTACTTTCCCAGCAGGGGTACGAGGGGCCGACCAGCTGCAGACCCCCTCCCAACTGACGAGTGTTATTTTTGTTGCCAGGGATGTTGCAGCGGGTGTGCCTGTCGCGGTTGCTACGTTCCCGATGTTCACTAAGAGAGGGCTTTCTTCCTCCTTCGCTGCCGGGAAGCTCGATCGTGACTGCATTATGCCACTGCTGGTGCATTGACCCCCCCCCCATCCCACTCTCTGCATAGTGGGATTTTTAAGACTGGACTGCCCACTGCAAAACTGCATGCTTAAAAACAGAGTAAACAAGATCTGTTCCAGTCCTCCACCCCAACCTCCCCAGTTCATCCTAACCCTGTTTAAGGAAAGGACTGGGGGGGTGTCTCTTTGCAAGGATGGGGGGGGCATTCAGGCTAGCCTTCATTGGAGGGGAACGGACAATGGTTCTCCCCCCATAGTTATGGCAGAGGGAGGCCAGATCTCCGGGGGAGGGGAGCGGGAAAGGCCCCAGGAAGGGTCTACAGGTGAGGAGCCGGCGGCGGCAGGCAGGGAGCCACCCGAAAGGGAGGCGAAGGCGGCCTTCCTTGGCTTTATCTGACTAATGAAAAGCAGCCAGCGTGTCGGAGAATGTGGGAGCCGCGGATCGATGGAGAGATAAAAAGCTGCGAGAAAGGCAGGCGGCGGCGGGCGGGGGGGGAAGAAGAAGGCAGACACCGGGGCCTGGCGAGGCTGGCTTGGAGGTGTCTCTCTCGCTCCGTCTTTTTCCTCGAGTGCTCTCCCACCTCCTCGGCGGCGCACACGCAAATTGGATGGCGGAGGCGCTGGATTAAAACGGTGACTTTGCACATCCTGTCGAGAGAGAGAGAGATGGGCGGCGGGGGAGCAGCCAGGCCGGGCGAGGAGGAGGCCGAGTACTGCAGGAAGGGCGCCAGAGTGGCTCTTCGGGCTCTGTCTCCCTCTCCCGCCTCTAACGAGGGGTGGCCAACTCCGGGTCGGGAAAGTCCTGGAGCTTTAGAGGCGGAGGGGAGGGACGTCAGCGGGGTATAATGCCACACCTGAATATCTGGAGATGTTGAGAGTGGCCTCTGGAGAGGGCCGGGTTTGGACCTCAGCAGGGTCGCATGTAGGGTTGCCAGCCTCCAGGTGGAACCTGGAGACCTCCCGCTGTGACAATTGGTTTCCAGATGACAGAGATCAGTTCCCCTGGAGAAAATCGCTGCTCTGGAAGGTAGACCCCTACTATTGCATTATACCCTCCTGCTGAGGTCCTTTCCCTCCCCAAACCTCACCCCCCACTCCCCAAATCTCCAGGTATTTCCCTACTCAAAGCTGGCAACCCTAGTCTAATGCTATAGATAGAGTTGCCAACCTCAAGGTGGGGCCTGGAGATCTCCTGCTATTACAATCCATCTCCAGGCAACAGAGTTCTTCTGGAGAGAGTCAGTTCCCCTGGAGAAAATGGCTGCTTTGGAGGGTGATTTCCTTTGGCGTGATACCCTGCCAAAATCTCTCCTCTCAAACCCCGCAATCCCCAAGTCCCACCCCCAAATCTCCAGGTATTTCTCCAACCGGAGCTAGCAACCCTAGAAAGAGTCCACCCTCATAGGGTTGAGATATCTGGGGACTGTAATTCTGGCAGGTGTAGCCCTTCCAGCATAGTGTTGCCAACCTCCAGGTGGGGCCTGGAGAGCTCCCAGAATTACCACGAGAGAGACGTTCCTCTGGAGAAAATGGCTGATCCAGAGGGTGGGCTCTATGACATTATACCCCATTGAGGTCCCGCCTCTTCCCAAACCCCACCTTCCCAAGGCTCCACCCCCAAATCTCTGCAAATTCCCAGTCCATGGCTGGCAACCCTGCCCCAGCAGCATATTTCTGGGGACCAGTAAGTGTGGAAGACGGATAGCCACAGCTTCCAGAAGCCCACTGCTCAGTCGTGGACCCAGTCCACTGCTGAGGGGATGGCAGTAAGTGTGGAAGACGGATAGCCACAGCCTCCAGAAGCCTGCTGCTCAGTCGTGGACCCAGTTCACTGCTGAGGGGATGGCGAAGTGTAGTGTATTCAAAGTAGCCTTGAATGCATGATATGTTGTGAAACATCTAATGGAAGTGTAATGTAAAGCTTCGTCCTGGGCTAGGATCCAAATCCATCCAATCGCATTGCTAGCCCAGGAAGCACCTAGCCAATCACTTTACAGCAAGCTCCCTGAGCGGGAACATCCGTGATTGGTCCTTATGTGAACAACCTTATTGGTTGGTATTTGTACAGTGGGTGTGGCTACATTATCCGGGAATGTTTAAAAGCAGGACAGCTGCCATGTACAGGCTGTTCAGGCTATCAGATGTTGGTCTGTGTTGGAGTTGAAGAATAAAGTTGTGTTCTTGCTGAATCACTCTCCGACTGCTCTGTTAAGTGAGTGACTTAACACAAAGGAGGCTGTCTGAATGTGCTGTTTGCTGGGATGATTAGTAGGCCAGGGTGTAATTTGGTCCTTTTGCCTCAGGCTCCAAAATATCCCCATCCATCTCCATACACGGGTATAAATGCATTTGTATTTAGTCCTTTTGCCTCAGGCTCCAAAATATCCCCATCCATCTCCACACATGCGTACAAATGCATTTGTATCCCCTCTGGGCAGTTTTAGATGGGGTTGTAGTGCAGTGGTTAGACTTTGTCGGACTAGGGTTCTTGGAGACCCAGGTTCGAATCCCCACTTGGCCTCAGAAGGTTGCAGAGTAACCACGGGCCAGTTGCTCTCTCTCTCTGCCTATCCTACCTCACAGAGTTGGTTGTGAGGGTAAAATGGAGGAAAGGAGAAATATGAAAGGCGGGGGATAAATGAAGTGAATAAATAAGTAACAAAATCCCGTTCTCTCTCTACAGTACCTCTGAGTGAGTTCCAGTAAGCTAAGGAATGGAGATTTTGCCAAAGGTCATCCAGAAAGCTTGAAAGGAGGGGCAAACTGAGCTTTCTGCCCACTGCAACCGCACTCACTCAGTGAGATATTGGCTTATTAATGTCCAAAATGTAAAAACACTCTAAGAACGCATGGTAGGACCCCACCACACCGCAACTCCAAGGCCCAGCTTGGCATCAAACCCACTATCATGCCGGCATTCAAGCTGCCAAGCCAGGTGTGAAGTCTTCTTCTAGACATTTAATTAAAAAGTAGCCAAGTGGAACCTTTTGGAAAGGACCGTCGTTCTCGGCTTAGTTTGTGTGATATGACTTTTCTTTTCAAAATGACTGGTTTCAGGGGATAGATTCAGGTGGGTAGACGTGTCGGTCTGAAGAAGTAGAACAAAGTTTGAGTCCGGTGGCACCTTTAAGACCAACAAAGTTTGATTCAAGGTGTAAGCTTTCGTGTGCCTCAGACACATTGAAATGGAGTTTACCAGTCCAGACATATAGGTAGAGGATGAACAGCAAATTAGCATACAACTAAATGAAGATGTTTTAACAGATGTCAGAACCAAACAGGAATAACAAGCTAAATTTATATGGTCACCATTTGATTGGATTCAATTCCGGGGAGGGGGTGGAGGGGCACAGTGAAGCAAACACATATGTCAAAACTGGCAAATGATGTGTCTAATTGTAACCTTCTGAATTGTGGGATGCTAAGAGTAATAGCTGTGGTGGGTCAAGTGGTTAAGACACTGAACTGCAGGCTGTGGAAGGTCGGTAGTTCAGCAGTTCGAGACCCGAGTGTGCCGCATGACAGAGTGAGAAGGGAACAGTGTTCCTCGGTGTTTAGTCATGCCGGCCACATGACCACGGAAACGTCTTTGGACGGTGCTGGCTCTTTGGCTTTGAAACGGAGATGAGCACGGCAACCCTAGAGTCGGACTCGACTGGCTTTCGAGCAAGGGAAACCTTTACCTAACCTTTAAGAGTAATAAACAGATGCCCTGTATGTTCCCTCTAAGCTGCGGAGTCTGGTGAGCTAAAATTCTACTTTGTGAGCTACTGGCATTAAAGTTGTGAGCCAGCGATTTGGCTCCTGCATAAATTAGTTTGCTCTGGAGCCATCCTTTCTGAGCTGAGACAAAAATGTGTGAGCCAGAGGCTAAGAAACTGTGAGCTAGCTCACACTAACTCAGCTTAGAGGGAACACTGGCTGACCATATAAACTTAGCTTGTTATTCCTGCTTGGTTCTCACATCTGTTAAAACATCTTTATGTTGTATGCTACTTTGCTGTTCACCCTCTGCCTGTTATGTATGGACTGTTAACTCCCATTTCAATGTGTCTGAGGGAAGTGTGCGTGCACACGAAGGATCCCACCTTGAATAAAACTTTGTTGCCCTTAAAAGGTGCCACTGGACTCAAACTTGGTTTCAGGGGACTTTACCTGAGGAGTGTTCCTAAGTCAGGGGTCCCTCCAGTCTTTTTCAGCGCTTGGGAAGCTTTGGAATTCTGAGACAAGGGCGATGGGTGCAGCCACAAAATGGCTGCCAGAGGAAATAAAGCCTACCACAAAATGTCAGGGACTGAGGTCATGTATCATTCTAATAGTAACTCTTCAACACTGCAAGCAGAAGCTATGTTTGACAGGATGTCTCTTTAAAAGTAGCACATCGTTTTAAATCAGGTCTCCAGTGGCCAATCAGAAGCCCTAGAGGACAAAAACCTCACCTGGCCATGCCCACTTGGTAAAAACACTTGGGGGGCATTGGGAA
>NW_015164233.1:158569-200375 GCF_001447785.1 Gekko japonicus
GCAGTTTGGCACCCCTAAGGGCCGGCCTGCTCTAGGCAAACGCCTAGTGAGCGAGCCAGCCCTGCTGGGGGGGGGGATGATAGAGGTTTATAAAATTATGCATGGGGTAGAAAGAGCTGACAAAGAGAATTTTTTCTCCCTCTCCCAAAATACTGGAACTCGAGGGCATCCAGTGAAGCTGATGGGCAGTAGGTTCAGGACAGACAAAAGGAAATACTACTTTACACAGAGAGTGATTAAAATGTGGAATTTCCTGCCAGAGGAGGTAGTGATGGCCACAGGAATAAACAGTTTTAAAAGGAGATTAGATAGATACGTGGATAAGTCTATCAATGGCTACTAGCTGAGGGGTGGCTGAGGGGAACCTAAACCATTCAGAGGCACTAAACCTCTGGATCCCAGAGCCAGGAGGCAACAACAGAGGAAGGCCTTGGTCTCTCTGCCCTGTTGTTGGCCGTCCAGAGGAACTGGTTGGTCACTGTGTGAGACAGGAAGCTGGACTAGATGGACCATTGGTCTGATCCGGCAGGGCTCTTCTTACATTCTTATGTACACACATTAATTTACAGCACTATAGCCTTGTGAAGGTCCATGTCACAGGGTGCTGTGCTTGTGAAATTCCATGTCTTAGGATGCTGTGCTTTTGAAAAGTTCCATGACTTAGGACACTGTGCTCTTCGGAAGCTCCATGTCTTAGGATGCTGTACTTCGAAGAGGTAGAGGAACTAGAGATCAAATTGCCAACATTCGCTGGATTATGGAGAAAGCAAGAGAGTACCAGAAAAACGTCTACTTCTGCTTCATTGACTATGCTAAAGCCTTTGACTGTGTGGATCACAACAAACTATGGCAGGTTCTTAAAGAGATGGGAGTACCAGACCACCTCACATGTCTCTTGAGAAACCTGTATAAGGGTCAAGAAGCGACAGTTAGAACCGGATATGGAACAACTGATTGGTTTAGCATAGGAAAAGGAGTACGACAAGGATGTATGTTGTCACCTTGCTTATTTAATATATATGCAGAGTACATCATGCGAAATGCTGGCCTGGATGAATCACAAGTGGGAATTAAGATTGCTGGGGAAAAGATCAACAACCTCAGATATGCAGACGATACCACTCTAATGGCAGAAAGTGAAGAGGACCTAAGGAGCCTCTTGCTCAGGGTAAAAGAGGAGAGCGCAAAAGTGGGCTTGAAGCTCAACATCAAAAAAACTAAGATTATGGCATCTGGCCCCATCACTCCTTGGCAAATAGAAGGGGAAGTCATGGAAGTAGTGACAGACTTCACGTTCCTGGGATCCCAGATCACCGCAGACTGTGACAGCAGCCATGAAATTAAAAGACGCCTGCTCCTTGGGAGGAAAGCGATGGCGAACCTAAACAGCATGATAAAAAGTAGAGACATCACCCTGCCAACAAAAGTCCGCATGGTCAAAGCAATGGTATTCCCAGTAGTCATGTATGGCTGCGAGAGTTGGACTATAAGGAAGGCCGAGCACCGAAGAATAGATTCTTTTGTACTATGGTGCTGGAGAAGACTCTTGAGAGTCCCTTGGACTGCAAGGAGATCAAATCAGTCAGTCCTAAAAGAAATCAACCCTGACTGTTCCCTGGAAGGCCAGATAATGAAACTGAAGCTCAAATACTTTGGCCACCAAAGGAGAAGGGAGCACTCACTGGAGAAGACCCTGATGCTGGGAAAGATTGAAGGTCAAAGAAGACGGGGACGGCAAAGGATGAGATGGTTAGACAGTGTCATAGATGCAATGAACATTAAATTGAGCAAACTTCAGAGGACGGCGGAAGACAGGAAGGCCTGGCGTGATCTGATCCATGGGGTCGCAAAGAGTCAGACTCTACTGTGCAACTGAACAACAACTCGTGTAAAGCTCCATGTGACAGGGTGCCCTGTGCTCTTTTGAAGCTCCATGTCTTAGGATGCTGCTGTTGTGGAGTTCCATGTCTTAGGACACTGTGTTCTCTTGAAGCTCCATGTTTTAGGATACTGTGCTCTCATGAAGTTCCATGTCTTAGGATACTGTGTCCTTGTGAAGCTCCATGCCTTAGGATGCCGTGCTCTTGTGAATCTCTATGTCTTAGGACGCTGGGCTCTTGTGGAGCTCCATCTCTTAGGATACTGTGCTCTTGTGAAGCTCCATGTCTTAGAATGCTGTGCTCTTGTGAAGCTCCATCTCTTAGGATGCTGTCCTCTTGTGAAGCTCCATGTCTTAGGATACTGGGCTCTTGTAAAGTTCCATCTCTTAGGATGCTGGGCTCTTGTGAAGCTCCATGCCTTAGGATACTGGCCTCTTGTGAAGCTCCATCTCCTAGGATGCTGGGCTCTTCTGAAGTTCCATCTCCTAGGATGTTGGGCTCTTGTGAAGCTCCATATCTTAGAATGCTGGGCTCTTGTGAAGTTCCATGTGTTAGGATGCTGGGCTCTTATGAAGCTCTATCTCTTAGGATGCCGTGCTTTTTTGAAGCTCCATGTCTTAGGATGCTGTGCTCTTGGGACGCTCCATCTCAATGTGGCTTGTGTCAAAGAACTTCTTGATAAGAGCTGGCTGTCTCTTCATCCCTCTGTCATTCTTGAGTATTCCATCACTCAAGGCAATGCGACCTCATGCTAGAGTCCTAGTAGCGCCACTTTAGCTAGGAACTTTGGCTTAATATGACCTACAAATTGCTCGTATGTGCCATTATATATGACAAACTTATGAAGGCACTGCCTGTTAAGATGACAGATGCACCAATTATAAGTGGCTTTTAAAGGCTGATCTGAAGAGGGACTCTCTTGGATTATTTCTTCGCAGCCACATTTCCGAGAGTTTGCTACAAAGCAGAAGAGTCTGGTGGTTTTATGTTTAATGTTTATATTGCGTTTTTATGAAAACTACCTTGAGACTAGGGAAGGCATAATGCAAATATTTTAAATGGAAAACAAACAAACGTAAAGCAGGAGAACAGACTTCTTCCTTCTTAGAGCTGAAATGATTATTTGTGACTATTTAAGAAAACATCTTCCCCAAATGTTGTCTCTGAAAACGTGCACTGTGAATGGGACATTTGAACTCAACATTTCAAATTCAAGTGCTTTGGATCTGTTTGCATCTCTTGATTGTTTCAGCAGGCACCAAGTGTGGAATCCTATTATTATCAGTGGCCCGCTGCCAAATACTAGTGAATGCTAAATGTTGTGCAGATACAGAACAACGATTGACATGAAGTATGATTGATTGATTAACTTCACTTATGCCCTGCTTTTCTCCCCAGCAGGGACCCAAAGCGGCTTACAACATTCTCCCTCCTCCATTTTAGCCTTATAAATGAAGGATTATTTGGGTTAGCGGAGTGCTTAAGACACACAACAGAGCAGAGTCTATCTAGTGTGTGTGCTGACAAGAAACAAAGTTACACTCGGAGCCTCTTTGTGAGTCCTTTATTGGAAGGAACTCCATTCTAGACAGGGTAGAGTAGAGATAGGGTTCTAATATAGACTAACTAACTAGGATAGATAGAGATGCAGTAAGCATGTCCTGCTCTCATGGTGCCAAGATGGAGAAGGCTGGCATAGTGTGGAGAGAAGGTGTCAGGCTGGAAGGAAGGAAGATTCCCTGAGGCTAGCAATCTACACATCAAAAGGGGCAGCATCAGAGCAGTAGAAAGGGAAGGATGATGGGGTCCTAGCCAGTGTTCCCTCTAAGCTGAGTTAGGGTGAGCCAGCTCACAGTTTTTTAGTCTCTGGCTCACACATTTTTGTCTTAAATCAGGAAAGATGGCTCCAGAGCAGACTAATTTAGGCAGCAGCCAAATCACTCGCTCACAACTTTAATGCCAGTAGCTCACAAAGTAGAATGTTTGCTCACAAGACTCCACATCTTAGAGGGAGCATTGGTCCTGGCCTGTCTATCTTTCTGACTCTCTATAGTCCCCCTCTGAAGTCTGAGGCTAAGAGACAGCGCAAAGTCCTTCGCTTCCAACAATAACAACCTTGTGAGGTAGTTTAGGCTGCAAGTGTGTGTGACTGGCCCAAGGTCACCCAGTGAGCTTCCAAATTATGATGGGATGTCAAGTTCTATTGGGCAAATATTTGTCAAGTATTTGAGCATTCAGAAAATATTCACCATTAACATTATGAGGAGCCAATTTATCCCCTTTCTGTGAGTGCTGCGGACCACATACATGTGCAGCAACATACCCATGATCAATAGTACAGTTCTAAGCATAGTTAGGCCATTCTAAGTCTACTGAAGTCAATAAGCTTTGAAGGGTGTCACTCTGATCAGAATTGCACTGCAAACCTCCCAAAGTCTTTTTTTAACCACAGAGCACCTGGTGGAGGCTCCAATTTGGGGGGGGGGGCTAGGGGAGCAGGAGGGGTTAAATCCTTTCTCTCTGAGCCAGTTGCTTAGTTTATATGCCCCAGCCTCATCAGTGTTCTTAGCAGGGGTAAAAATAACTTATTTTCCCTACGGATACTATCTCTCTTGGGAGGCTTTCTTGTGTAGCCAGTGTATTTACCCTAATTTGTAAAAATAACCTTCCTGGGAGAAAAGAAAGACCTATCAAAAATGCTTTGTAGTTGGGAAGCACTCTGTACATGCTCAGAGACACTCTCCCCTTAAATTGATTTTTTTAAAAATCTTGGGGGTTCACAGCAACACTTTTAAGGCACACTAAACATAATTGGCTTCTTGTGTGAAAGATATTTTGTACATGCTTAGGACTCCTTCACTCATAGATCCAGTGTGGCGTAGTGGTTAAGAGCGGTGGACTCTAGTCAGGAGAACCGGGTTTGATTCCCCACTTCTCCACATGACTTTGGGCTAGTCAGAGTTTTCTTGGAACTCTCTCAGTCCCACCTGCCTCACAAGGTGTCTGTTGTGGGGAGAGGAAGGGAAAGGCGATTGTCAGCTGCTTTGAGACTCCTCAAGATAGAAAAAAGTGGGGTATAAAGACTAATTCTTCTCCTTTATACTCTTGAGGGAAAAGCTGCTTTGTCCACATTCTCACACCCTGCTTAAGGTGCTGGGATTTAAAAAAATGTGCCACCTGACTCAATATGCTTCCTTAAAAATAAATCCTACTGGGCTCAACAGACCTTTGTATACCCCATGTTTGAGATCACGTGGAAATGCTCTGCCACACTGATCTGAAAGATAAAATTAGTGCTGCTGGGTGTACAGGAGCCGTAAATACCACCATGGTGGAATTCCCTCCCCAAGAAATTCACCAAAGCTTCTCCTTCCCTGTTGTTTGGCAATTTGGCTGTACGGTAACAAGCTTGCCCACATTACAGCCATGCCATTTTGAGCTCCCTATTCATATGGGGACATGCCAGAATATATGCTTTCACATTAAAAGCGTGTAATGTATCCAGTTCGGACCGCGTGGCCGGCTTGGGCTCCACGCGGTCAAGCGCAAAAGTCGAGCTTCGCTCAAGGAAACAATTAACTAAGTGGATCCTAGTCCGCACCTATCAGAGGGCTAGGTTCCCGGCCGAGAGCCTATGGAACTCTTGGCCACTGTAAATAACCTATTGTGATGTGGGGGGGTATTCTGGGTGGTGGTTTCATGGGGAGTATAAGCCAGCCTGCGAGCCGGCTAAAGTTGTCTTGTTCCTCACTAAATAAAGTACGTTAGCTGAAATCACTTGCCTATCTGCGTACTTTTTAAAGTGCAAGATGTATTTTCAGTAGACATACCAGTGGGCCTTGAACTTCAGAGAGTAGGCCAAAGGCACTCTAAAGACTCACCATACTTTACTGCTGCATATTCCAGATTTTATTTCAGCATAAATTGGAGTCCTGTGGCAGGGTAAAATGCATCTGTACATGGATTTTTATATTTACATCACTGTGCTACTAGAAATTATGTCAACTGACGTTCTTAAATTGCGATGGATTTGGCATACTTGTTTCACATAACCCACGATTATACCTGTTGAAATAAAAATTACTAAAAAAAATCCAAACCAAAAACAATCAACCAGATTTATCTCTGCACAAACGTTAATGGACCACATCTCCCTTTGCAGCAAAAACAAACAAGAGTTTTGCGGCATTTTAAAAGACTACAAATAATAACCCAGCATAAATGTTCATGGACCTGGGGAGCCCGCTAGATGCAATGCAATGACTCCTACCTATTTATGCCGCAGGGAGGGAGGCTATTTATTTGTTGGTTTATTGGCCTTATAGAGGCCACTGGACTCCAACTTGGTTCTCATATCTGTTGTTAACTCCCTTATTATCTGTATGCCTTACTGCTATGTACATGTCCCACTATGTGTAATTCCAATCTTAGCTATATTTATTTCCCAGTTACTTCTGTATCTTGACTAATTAGCTCTTCCCGGCAACTAACCTTCCCCCACATGCATGTAATATTTGAGGAAATCTGTTTCAATTTATGTGAAAAAGTGTGCATGTGCTGAGTCTCTGTTCGGCAGGTACACAGGGCTGAGCTTGGTTTATCTTGGGGGTGCTGCTGGTCTCCCAATTTCATTCTCACATCTGTTCCTTAACTCTTGCATTTATGTGCTAATTTGCCGCCATCCATTGATCCTACCGGTCACCCGTTCCAATTTCAGCTATGCATATGCATCTGGGCTCTGAGTGGTCCCTCTTAACTGTTAGACTCCTGCAGCAATCAGACTGAACAACTCGCTTCTTCAGAAGGGAAGTTTATTGAAGCAGTATTGGCAGGGCATCTACTTCAGGAACTGTGTTAAGATTAAAGCATAAAGCACCGGGTGAACAGATATACATTGTTCAAAGGGGGTCACTGGGTGGCGTAGAGCCAATGAGGGGAGAAGCGGGGCCCACCAGAATGTAATGGAAGTTGTTACAGGAAGCATTCAAGGCCAAGCACATAAAACATACAGATAAGAGAGCATCACTGAGGCAACCAGGAAACCGAAAGTACATTCCAAGGAGTGAACGTCCACCCTCCCACCAGCCTTTATGGCAGCGAGCTGACACTAACGGCTTGTCCCCGCCCTCTTTTTCCCTGTAACTACCTTTTGAAATTTTATTCCAGAAGTGTGTTTTGCACACGAAAGCTTACACCTTGAATAAAACTTTGTTGATCTCAAAGATGCCACTGGACTCAAACTCTGTCCTGCTGCTTCTCACCGACACGGCTGCCGACCAGTGTTCCCTCTAAACTGTGGACTCTTGGGAGCAAATATTCTACTTTGTGACCTACTGGCATTAAAGTTGTGAGCAGCGATTCGGCTACTGCATAAGACAAAAATCTGCGAGCTGGATGGTAAAAAAAAAACCCGTGAGCCAGCTCACACTAACTCAGCTGGGGTGGGGGAGGACACTGCTGCCCACCTTAGGGTTGCCAAGTCTGGGTTGGAAAATACCTGGAGACTTTGGGGGTGGAGCCAGGAGAGGGTGGGGTTTGGGGAGGAGAGGGGCCTCAACATAATACAATGCCATAGAGTCCACCCTTCAAAGCATCCATTTTCTCCAGGGGAGCTAATCTCTGTCGGCTGGGGATCAGTTGTAAAAGCGGGAGATCCCCAGGCCCCACCTGGAGGCTGGCAACCCTAGCCCACCTGCATCTTGGTTTATTGCTGTCTCCTTTGCGGCAGGAGGCTGATCCGGTCGCCCCTCTGGCCACCTCCAAAGGCGGAGCCCCGGGCTGCGTTTTGGCTGCCGGCGGGTCCTTCTGCTGACTGGCTCCTCTCAGCCGCCGGACTGCAAAGAACGGGGGGAGGGGGGCGAGCAACCTTAGGAAAACAGAGCCGCGTGGCAGGCGCGCGCAGCTGTACACCTCTGGCGGCTCCGCCCCGCTCTCCCCCCCGGAGAGAGCCGGCCAATGGGAGGGCGGGGAGGCGTGGCGTGGAGGGCAGCCTGTGACGCCACCAACCCGGAAGTGGTCCCTCTCCGGGCAAGGGACCGCCGGTCTGCCCCGCAGCGGCTCTCGGCAGGGAAAGGAAGCCCTCCTCAGGTAGGGGGAGGCCGAGGAGAAGGCGGGCCTGGTCTCCCTTCCGTGCTCGCAGGGCCGGGGGAGGAGCAGCAACGGCTGGGGGACGCCCCACGGAGTGACAGCTCCTCGTTGGGAAGGGGGTCCTGAGTTCCCTCTTTTCACCCCGACCCCACAGCGCTCTCCTCGAGTTCCCTGCGTCTCCCCCCCACCCTTTCTGGGGTAGGGGGCAAACAGCCCCACTGGCTTTCTGCCTTGGAGCGCTCACTCCCGCCCACCCCCCTCGTCTCTTCCCAGAGCCGGCCTTGTTCACACGAGCAGATCGGGCCCTGTGCTTCTCATCAGGGGTATTTGGGACCTGGAGCGCACCTGCGGAATAATTGGGGGCGGGGGTGGGTGGGAGATAAGGGGGGGACGTATAAAGAGGCGGTAGATTGGGCTAAGAAATGAAGCTGCAGTCTGGTGGCACCGTAAAAGCCTGACAACGTTTATTTCGGTATGAATTTATTGTTTATGGATTACGAATTTATTTCGGTTGCCTCAGTGCAGAATGCAGATAAGGGATCAATTTGGGTGTTGTTTTTTTAACCCGATGTAGGGTATCTCAGTGGTAGGGCGTTTACTTTCCATGCACCTCTGGTTAAAAAGAACATATAGTAGATGAACACATGAAACTTCTTTATACTGAATCAGACCTTTGGCCCATCAAAGTTAGTATTGTCTACTCAGACTGGCAGCTGCTCTCCAGGGTCTCAGGCAGAGGTCTTTCCCATCACCTCCTGTCTATTCCTTTGAACTGGAGATGCCAGGGATTGAACCTGGGATCTTCTGCACGCCAAGCAGATGCTCTACCCACTGAGCCACAACCCCTCAAACTTCAGCCTGTGACCTTGGAGTGCCATGGCCAGTCAGAATTGACAGTCCTGATCTTGAGAGATCAGTAGTCTGAATCAGTATAAAGCAGCTTCATGTGTTTCCCACTCTTTAACTGACCTCAGTGGATGAGGGGGGAAATACACTCTGCATCTGCTCAGGAGCGCTTTCTCCTTATTCTTACATTGTTTACTGGTCAGAGTAGACAGAACTGACTTCAGTAGACTGACTTAGTATGAAGCGGGTTCATGTTCATGTGATTTGTGTATAAATTCCATGCAAATAGAAAATTAGTGTGCCAAGGGGTGGACTGGGCCAGTACATTTCCCTTGGTGGGCTAGGTCTTCATTTGCGGGGAGTTATTCACACGGGGGACTAGTGAAAAAAGACAGTATCTGCAGCCGGAAGTCGGCACTCCATTCCACCACCTCATACTTACTCCCAAGTTCGTAAATCTTCTTAGAACTGTAATTGTCTTTATTTTTTAATGAAGTTGCTTTGCGGGGGGTGGGAGGATATGACCTGTGAAACAGTGCAGGGGTGAATTAACTTTTGTAACTTTAACTCTTGTCACTTTTGCTACTCTTTGTCTTAACTGGAGATGCCAGAGCTGGAAAACTCAGGTGTGTCTTTGCTTCTGAAGTACCTTCAAATCATGTGACTTGCCTTGGGGAAAAATGAGGGCCAAACTAGACAGAGTCCACCATTATTTTAAAGTCATTTAAAATTGCTGTGAGGACGTGCAGCATGAATGCAGTTGTTTGGGCACTTAAATCCCTTCTAAATGGTGGCTGTGTGCCCGTGGTGGACACGAGGACACCGTCACCACTGTTCCCTCTAAGCTGAGTTAGTGTGAGCTAGCTCACAGTTTTTTAGCCTCCGGCTCACACATTTTTGTCTTTGCTCAGGAGGGATGGCTCCAGAGCAAACTAATTTATACAGTAGCCAAATCGCTCACGCACACCTTTAATGCTCACAAAGTAGAATTTTTGCTCACAAGTCACAGCTTAGAGGGAGCATTGACCGTCACACCTGGTTTGTTCCTGAGTGAGCTGTCACTCCAGTTGGCTTGCTTACTCCTTTCTCTAGGTCCTGGGGGGCTGCATCCTGGCCCTGGAGCGGCCTGCTTCGGAGGCGCCATGGCAGCCGAGGTGAAGGTGACCGGGCAGAACCAGGAACAGTTCCTGCTGCTGGCCAAATCTGCCCGCGGAGCTGCTCTGGCCAGCCTCATCCATCAAGTGCTGGAAGCCCCGGGCATCTACGTCTTTGGGGAGCTCCTGGATATGCCCAGTGTCCGAGAGGTGAGTCCCAAGACCCAGGGGGACGAAGCCCTAGGGCAAGGGTAGTCAGCCATGGGGGGGCCCAAGTGCTAGTAAAAAATATAGCGCCTACTTGTGACGGTGTTGATATGCTGGCCAACAGAAGGGTGAAGGGAGGGTTATCCTTGGCCAGATGCATGGCATATCTCGTATATAGATTTTGCATGGAAGTAAAGGAGCTGCGGTGGCTCAAGTGGTTAAGACACTAAACTGCAGTCTGGAAAGTCGGTAGCTCAGCAGTTCGAGACCTGAGTACCGCATGACGGAGTGAGCTCCTGTGTCTGGTTCCAGCTCCTGCCAACCTAGCAGTTCGAAAGCAAGAAATTGCAAGTTGATAAATAGGTACCGCTTCGGTGGGAAGGGAACAGCGTTCCGTGAGCCTTGGTGTTTAGTCATGCCGGCCACATGACCACGGAAACGTCTTCGGACAGCGCTGGCTCTTCGGTTTGGAAACGGAGATGAGCACCGCAACCCTAGACTCGAATTCAACCTTTACCTTTACCCTAAAGGACTACAATAAGAATGCTTTAGGAAGGTTGATGATGTGAACCCATCCCAGCTGGGCTACGTCCAGTGTTCCCTCTAAGCTGAGTTACTGTAAGCTAGCCCACAGTTTTTTAGCCTCCAGCTCACACATTTTTGTCTCAGCTCAGGAAGGAGGGCTCCAGAGCAAACTAATTTATGCAATAGCCAAATCACCTGCTCACAACTTTAATGCTAGTAGCTCACAAAGCAGAATCTTTGCTCACAAGACTCCACAGCTTAGAGGGAACATTGGCTACGTCCCTGGTTTTTGGGATGAAGTGAGGGGGCTGTCATGCCAGACAAAATAGTCTAGTGTCCCTTTCTTAGATTGCCTGCCCCTGACCTGAAGAGTTTTATAAGGCTCTGTCTGAGTAACCCCTTGTGCTTTGTCTAGTGCAGGATCAGTTCTGCAATCAACAACTCAGAGCTGGTACAGTGGCTGTTAAACATCTCACACGTTAATCCTCCCCGCCCCAAATCAAGGCAACAATGCTTACATCTCAGACAAACACCCTGTCTACACTTTGTTTAAATTAGCAGCTTGAGTAGTTTCTCCCTCTCTTTCTGTTATCAGCTGAGTTGTAGCATTGATGAGCCTAGATTAGGGGCTTTGCCCCCAATTGCAGAAAGCATGCCACAAACAGGCCCGTAGCCAGGGGCATTTGGGGGCAATGCCCCCCCACAGATGAGTGCCGCCCCCTTGGGAGAGAAATTTTTTTAACATGTTTTTAAAATGTAAGATTGTGTGGGGTTTCCAAAATGACCCCAGGCACAGTCAGAAAAGCTTCAGTCTCATTTTCTTTTTTCCAGGGCAAAAAATGAATAGGTTTTTAAAAATGCAAATAAAATAAAATAAAATTGCAAAATGCAAAAGATGTAGAGTTGGAGATTCCCCCCCCCCCAGCTTACATAGAAAAGCAGTCTCTCCAATCGAGAGCACTAGAGGAGGAGTAGAGGTCCCAGTGGAGCTGGGGCTGCTGCTTCTGCTGCTGCAAGAGGAGCAGCAAGGGCGCCCCACGCCTCACCAACGAACTTTTTCTGGCTGTGTCCTGGCAGCAAGTTTGTGTTTTTTCAGCTGTGCTGGAAAGGGCTGGAGTTCCTCGAAAAGTTACCAGGGATTTCTCATCTGGGCATCCAAAAGAAAGTCGGCCTTCCCAAAATGGGCACCTCCACGACAGAGTGCCAGTGGGTGTTCCAGGGTACACGGGTAGTTCATAAGTGCAACGGCAAGGCCCAATCAATGTTCCTTCTGAATATGGTGCAGGAATCCGAGAATGCCCTCCTTGGCAGTGATCAGAGGCTGGCAGTGATCAGAGGTTCTGTGACTTGGGGGATGGAGGTGGATTCCTTGGCAGAACAGGCAACACGTAATGCTCTTGCAAATATTTTGGAGTGGTGGTAATGCAGGGTCCTTATTTAATAACTGCCCACCGTTTGATCATAGGCAGCACTTTGTTTAGCCAAAGGGCCTTTGAAATCATTCAGCTGTCCAGCGCTTTCTGAAATTTGGGGGGGAGAGGGCGGTCCCCTAGTCTTCCCGAATGGCTCGTTTCATGAAATTGGAGCAACAGCCGGAAAAGCCTGCGATCAGGCAGCAGTTGAGCTTTGAGTTTTTGGTTCTTTTAAGAAAGCCTCCCGCCCCCCCAGTACAGAGCATCAGCAGGTACAAAGCAGGCGCATGGTTCATACCTGGAGAACCAGCACCTTAAGCTGAACCTGGCAACAAATGGAACAATAGCTGTTCTAGGACTGGCGTTTCCGTCTGCAGGCTCTGATCAGTACGTGGGCCGCTACGTTCTGTACCTGTTGGAAGTTTCCCCATTGTCTTTAAAAACAATTTCAGGAGTTTAAACTCGGTTGCCCTAACCTGGATAGCCCAGGCTAGCCTGAACTTGTCAGGTCTTGGAAGCTAAGGAGGGTCGGCCCTGGTTACTACTTGGATGGGAGCCCACCAAGGAAATCCCAGGGCCACTGCACAGAGGCAGACAGTGGCAAAACTGCCTCTGAAATGTCTCTTGCCTGGAAAACCTTGTGGGGTTGCCGTTAAGTCGGCTACAACTCGGTGGCAAAATAACAACAACAATAGCAATAATAACAATAACAATAATAACAACAATAATAATAATTGAAAAACTCAAGGCCACTTCTGGTGAGTCTAAAAGGGAGGACAATTTCTGCCCAAGGGGTGCCTGAAAGAACATGTTCCTTGTATGCAGAGTTTTTTTTGTAGAAAAAGCCCAGCAGGAACTCATTAGCATAATAGGCCATACCCAACAGCAGGAACTCATTCGCATGTTAGGCCATACCCTGGCAGCACAGCTCATTCGCATATTAGGCCACACCCCCATGTTACCAGAAGTGTGGTCATCCAGCCACACTCACCTTTTGCTTCTCATTCTCTTTACCTTGTTTGTTGTCAAAACCCAGGGCTTTTTGCATGTTAGGCCACACACCCCTAATTGTAGCCAATCCTAATGAGTTGCTGCTGTTGGGTGTGGCCTGTTAGGCTAATGAGTTCCTGCTGGGCGTGGCCAACTTGGGAGCCAGCCGGAACTCCGTTCCTGTGCGTTCCTGCCCAAAAATAGCCCTGCTTGTATGCTCCCTTTAAGCTGCAGAGTCTTGGGAGCAAAAATTCTACTTTGTGAGCTACTGGCATTAAAGTTGTGAGCCAGCAATTTGGCTGCTGCATCAATTAGTTTGCTCTGGAGCCCTCCTTCCTGAGCTGAGACAAAAATGTGTGAGCCGGTGGCTTAAAAACTGAGCTAGCTCACACTAACTTGGCTTAGAGGGAACACTCTTACAGCAGATCTGAATCATGGTGCCCCCTTAAGCTTTTTGCACGGTCACTAAGTGCTGGCCTCACTCCGTCTACTCGTGGGAGGGGAGTTTCCTCTGGACCATCATTTCCCTCTTGCCCAAATGTGGTTTCATCTTATTTTCCCTCAAGTACCCACCATCCAGGCATTGGTTGAGGATCTCAGGGGGGGTTTTCCCCACCAAATGTAGAACTGGGGGTTATCGTTGTATTGACAACACCCAACCCTGATGGCTTCAGCTGCTCTCGTTCGGAGATCTTGCATTGGGTCCCCACAGGACAAATCCCAAGCTGCTGAATCTGCGTCAAGAATGACTGTACCTAAGTCCCAGCCAACTAGGGCTGGAACCCCTGGACTCCTGACCCTGGAAGCCCTACACTAGACTTTAAAATAATAAATGCGTGCTGTCAAGTTGCAACCGATTTGCAATGACCCCAGGATTACAGGGGTTTTTTAGGGCAAAAGATGAGCAGAGGTGGTTTGCCATCGTATTCCTCTGCACAGCAACCCTAGTTTTCCTTGAGGGTCTCCCATGCCCCGCAAGTACTAACCAGGGCCAACCCTCCTTACCTTCCAAGATTGGGGTAGTCAGGTCACTCCAGCCATGAATCCCAAAATAATTTGATGGTCAAGAGCATGAAAGGCTGCCGAAAGACCTGACAGTACCACAGGGCCTCTGTATCAAAGCCTTCCTTACGTGTCAAGGGTCAAGCCTGGGTGGAATTCTTCAGCCCAGAATCCAGTTTCCTACGCACAGAGCTTTTTAAACTTTTTTTTTGTATTATTGGATTTCTTGTCACAATCAACGAGAAATAAATAGGAGAGAACCGCAGTGTCAAGCCTGCAGAGCAGCAGTCTGAAAAATACAGTGTCAGATTTAAATTGAAGATGTAAAATTTAAAATGCAAGACTCAAAACGTGAAACATAAAATGAGGTGCCAACAAGAGACAGAGGAGAGAAAAATCATAATAGGTTGCTTAAATGGCTCTGTATCCTACCCTCAAGACAGTAATCAGATAAAAAGTGTCTAACTTCTGAGAAACAGTAGTTGTAAAGCAGGATGGAGCTAAATTTCAGAGGACATTTATGAATCTGCAAGGTAGAGTTTTCTGTAAATTCTAGAAATGGGTGACCATCTGTCCATAAAATGCGCTGAATGTATTGTGCCGTCGGCTGTTGTCAGCTGCAGAGATATTTTATCCAGTATCAGAAGCTCCCAGACTTCACTAGACCATTTTTTAATGGTAGGTAGAGTGGAGGGTTTTTTCCCCCCGTGTGAAGGTATTAGAAATTCATCTGTGTTCCATTCTGGAAATTAGTTCCATTCTGATTTTAGGGATCAGCTGAGTATCAGACTTTTCCAGCAGAATCTTGACCAGGTCTAATGGGATCTTTTGTCATGAGTTTTTCTATTTGTGACATGATTTTACCCCAGAACTGTAAGGCTTTTGGTATAATTTCATTAACAGTATTTAAAAAAAACGGCCTATGCCTGTTAAGTCCCTACCTGTAGCCTGAAGGGGTATAATCCAGTGACAGACGGACCACCTTGGCGAGGGCAGAGCCTAAAATGTCTGCCGTTGCCCCTCAAAGCTGTTGAGTGTCCTGTGTAAAAACATAAGGGATTCTGGCCATGTTTTTCTCCCTGCTGAATGTTGGTGTGTTTCTTCTCTCCACAGCTAGCTGACAGTGAATTCTCCCCCGTCTTCCGCCTGCTAACTGTCTTTGCGTATGGGACGTATTCAGATTATCTGGGTATGTTTCTTCTTGTCCTGGGGAAATGGGAGTAGCGATATGGAAAAACTGGAGCAGGGCCGGTGGAGTGGTAGGGGCTGAATCTGCAGACATCTTGTCTTCTGAGGCAGAACACGGCCCCTGTGGAAGCAATTCTGCCTGAGGTGAAGAACTGGGGGGGAAATCACCTCAGGTCAGACTGTGGAATAGGCCCGAGCTGTGGGTAGGTCTGAATGCTGCACATTGTCCCAGAATTCCTAGGATTTCTTCTATCCCATGACTGTAATCTCATGGCTGGTCCTTTAGGCTCCCTTTTCCTCTGCTTCTGGTGTCTGTCTTGGTGGGTTTGTGTAGCTCGCAGCAGGGTGCTCCCCAGTTCTCAGCCAGGGGTGGACACCGAATGCTGAATGGTAGGGGCTTAGGGTCAGGGAAACCAGTCTCCAAAGTAGAATCACCATATGTTTGCAGGATGGATAGCTGGTAGGGGCTGAATCTGCAGACATCTTGTCTCCTGAGGCAGAACACGACCCCTGTGGAAGCGATTCTGCCTGAGGGGAAGAACTGGAGGGGAAATCACCTCAGGTCAGACTGTGAAATAGGCCCGAGCTGTGGGTAGGTCTGAATGCTGCACATTGTCCCAGAATTCCTAGGATTTCTTCTATCCCATGACTGTAATCTCATGGCTGGTCCTTTAGGCTCCCTTTTCCTCTGCTTCTGGTGTCTGTCTTGGTGGGTTTGTGTAGCTCGCAGCAGGGTGCTCCCCAGTTCTCAGCCAGGGGTGGACACCGAATGCTGAATGGTAGGGGCTTAGGGTCAGGGAAACCAGTCTCCAAAGTAGAATCACCATATGTTTGCAGGATGGATAGCTGGCCTATCTACCTGCCCAATTTAGACACCCCCCCCCCCAAAAAAAAAGCAAGGAAGGGCTGGGTAGGATGAATACCTACCAACTGCATAAAGGAACCATGCCTTTAACCAGGGGTCATTTCGTAGAAAAAGAGGTGCAGGAGCTCATTAGCATAACTCATTTGCATATGCCACACCCCCTGACATCACCGGAAGTGTGTCAGAAGGCAATACCCGCCACTCAGGCTCCACTGGACTGTTTTGGATTGCTAGCTATCGGGGGGGGGGGAGGTGGAGATCTGTCCTCGCAGAGGAGGGAGAGCTTGTACCTGAACAAAACTTGGTCTTAAATTTTTATTTATTTATTTATCATTCGACTTGATATACCGCCCTAACCCCCATAGGGGTCTCTGGGCGGTTTACAATTCTTGGGTGCTAGTCACCTATATCAACCCTAACTACGGCCACATCAGTTCAAGGGGGGGGCCTGCCTACCGGCACCCTGGTGGAGGCTCGGTGTCGTTCACTTTTCCCAGCTCGGCTTCTTTCGGCTGTGAAATGTCCCAGTGCTTAGGCAGACAGGCGGATGGATGGATCGCCACTGGAGTATTTTGGTGCTGGGGGGCGGGCTCTGCAGCTTACCTAGCTGCTTCTTGCTCTGACTGAGAGCTGCTGGGAGCAGGGGGTGGGGCTTGTACGAATGTGCCCGCCCCCTGGGCTCTTTACTGCCGGAACTCCACTCCTGTGCGCTCCAGCAAGAAATTACCCCTGCCTTTAACAATTGAGTGGGATCTGATGCTGACCCAAAAGAAAAGAGCAAGATGTGAGAAATTTGGGGAAATGTTAGAGAGTGGAACAATGCAGGAAGAATCCTGCTGGAATCAGACCAGTAGTCTATCTTGTTTCATACAATGGCCAACAAGCTGCCCTGGAGGGCCAGCCAACTGAGCACAGAGGTCGAGGCCTTCCCCTGATGCTGCCTCCTGGCACTGCTGTCCAGAGGTTTACAGCTTCTGAATGTGGAGGTTCCATTCAGTCACAGTGGCTAGCAGCCACTGATGCACCTAACCTCCACAAATCTGCTAGCCTTATTTTAAAGCCATCTGTGTCTGTGGCCATCACTACATCCTCTGGCAGTCAATCCCACCGTTTCATTTCTCACTGATCAGAGAAGTACGTCCTTTAGTTTGTCCTGAATCTATTTCCTGTCAGCTTCCTTGGGTGCCCCCGGATTCTAGCATTATGGGGCGAGAGAAAGGACAATGAGCGTTGACCTCAGCTAGTAGTGGGTGCTCAAGGGGACTGTGAACCGGCTGTGACGGCGGCTCTTTCTTTCAGCCGAGGCCGGGAATCTGCCTGCGTTAACCGAGGCTCAGAAGAACAAACTCCGCCATCTCTCGGTGGTCACGCTGGCTTCCAAGCTCAAGGTAGCTCCCCCCCCCGCGGATGCCCCTCCCCTTGCTCATCCGGGAGCCCCTCCTCATGCTGCCCTGTGTGTGTGCCGTCCCCCCCTCTGTAGTGCATCCCTTATTCGGTCCTGCTGGACCAGCTACAGCTGAAGAACGTGCGGCAGCTGGAGGACCTGGTGATCGAGGCCGTGTACGCGGACGTCCTGCGCGGGAGCCTGGACCAGCGGAACCAGCGGCTGGAGGTGGATTACAGCATTGGGCGGGACATCCGCAGGGAGGAGCTCAGCGCCATCACCCGCACCCTTCAGGACTGGTGAGCGGGGCCGTCTGAGCCACCCGGAGTATTTTATCGGCTCCGTTTCTACCCTGCTTTCCCTCCCCAATGGAGACCCAAGGCAGCTTATGCTGTTCCCGTCTCCCACCGTTTTATCCGCACAACAGCTCTGCAAGGTAGCTTCGGCCAAGGGTCTGTGACACTGGCCCAGATCTTGTCAGGTCTCGGAAGCTAAGCAGGGTCGGGCTTGGCTAGTATTTGGATGGGTAACCTCAAAGGAATACCAGGGTTGCTATGTGAAGGCAGGCAATGGCAAACCACCTCTGACACTCTCTTGCCTTAAAAAATAAGTCTAGCTCACCACCTAGTGGTGCATGAGGCTAAAGGAGCTAGAACTTTTGACTGCCAGACAGTCTTAGGATCTCCTGGCTATACTACACACAAGAACGTACGGTAATTATTTATTTGGTGTAGTGGTTAGGAGCATGGATGCTAATATGGGAGAAACCGGGTTTCATTCCCCACTCCTCCACATGCAGCTGATGGTGTGACCTTGGGTCAGTTACAAGTTCTTTCAGATCTGTTCTCTCAAGGGCAGTTCTCTAGAGAGCTCTCTCAACCCTACCTACCTCACAGGGTGTCTGTTGTGGGGAGGGGAAGGGAAAGGAGGTTGTAAGCCGCTCTGAGACTCCTTCGGGTAGTGAAGGGCAAGGTATAAAGCCATTCTCTCCTCTCCTCTTCTCTATTATTACTGACCCACAGTCAGCCAGTGAGCTTGCATGGCAGGGTGGGGATTAGAACCCACAGCCAAACCGTTCTTAGCCTAATGCTGTAAGGGCTCTTTTTGTAGAAAAAGCCCAGCAGGAACTCATTAGCATATTAGGCCACACCCCTGACAGCACAGCTCATTAGCCCATTAGGCCGCACCCCCATGTTACCAAAAGTGTGGTCATCCAGCCACACTCACCTTTTGCTTCTTATTCTGTTTACCTTGTTTGTTGTCCAAACCCAGGGCTTTTTTTGTAGCAGGAACTCCTTTGCATGTTAGGCCACACACCCCTAATGTAGCCAATCCTAATGGGTTCCTGCTGTTGGGTGTGGCCTGTTATGCTAATCAGTTCCTGCTGGGCGTGGCCTACTCAGGAGCCAGCCGGAACTCCATTCCTGTGCGTTTCTGCCCCAAAATAGCCCTGGCTGTAACCATTGTGCCACACCATAAGGAAGAAAAGACCAGTTGAAGGTGACTTGTGTGGTGTGAGTTACGTCTCCTGGCCAGAGGAGCAAGGTGGGACGTCACTCACAGGCAGGACCGGTTTTCCAGCCCGGCTGCCCGTTTGGGTGGCACAGGGAGGAGGGATCTGGTGCGCTGCAGGGGCTCGGCTTGCACCCGGCTGTCAGGGGCAATGGGAGGTGACTGGGATCCCCTCCACGGCTTCCTTTGCACCTGATGCCGGCCCTGGACCACTGCCACAAATGGCAGCCCCCCTGTTACGCTGCTGCTTCTTTCTCTCAGAGGGCAGCTGTGCTGGTCTGTCATAGAACAGCTAGGGTCAAGTTCAGTTGCACCTTTTTTTAAGTGTGTGTGTGTGTGTGCGTGCGCACCTGGAAGCCACGGCGACCCCTGGTGACTGAACCCTACTGGGGGCCTGGAGGTTATTCAAGAGAGGTGGCTGAATAAGGCCTGCCCCCGCCTCCCGACTGCTGGTATTCCAAGGAGGTCTCCCATCCAAATACTAGCTAGAGTCGACCCTGCTTAGCTTCCAAGGGTCCTTTCCGCACTTGGAATCCCATCCCTGGTTTGATCAGAGTTCAGCTCGCAACACAATTCCTTGCATTTATCCCTGGTTATAAGGAGCTGCGGTGGCTCAAGTGGTTAAGACGCTGAACTGCAGGCTGTGGAAGGTCAGTAGTTCAGCAGTTCGAGACCCAGGGTGCCGCACGACGGAGTGAGCGCCCGTCTCTAGTTCCAGCTCCTGCCAACCTAGCAGTTCGAAAGCAAGAAATTGCAAGTAGATAAATAGGGACCGCTTCGGTGGGAAGGGAACAGCGTTCCGTGCGGAAATGTCTTCGGACAGCGCTGGCTCTTCGGCTTTGAAACGGAGATGAGCACCGCAACCCTAGAGTCGGATTCGACTGGCTTTCGAGCAAGGGAACCTTTACCTTTATAAGAGCATCCGTTTATCCCGGGACAAGTGTGGGGTGAAACCGGGGTGACCTCAGTGTAATGTGGAAACAAAAGATTTCCCGAGATAATTACAGAGGTGAACTCGAGGGTAGTGTAGAACGTAAGTTCGGGGACAGGGTTGAAGCAGGATTTAAGGTCTAGTGCAGAAAGGACCCAAGATCTGACCAGAATGGGCTTACCTGGGCCATCCAGTTCAGGGCAAGTCCAGTAGCACCTTAAGAGACAATGATTTTCAGCGCTTTTGGAAAAGTATCCGATGAAGAGGGCCTCGAGAGTCACACACTTCTACCCCAGGAATCTTGTTGGTCTCTGGGGTGCTTCTGGACTCGAATCTCCCATGTCCTTTTTTCACGTCATTCCTTATTCCCCACCGCCACATTGCTACATGTGGCCTGTGTGATGTGCTGATGTCATGCCTTGCGCCACCTGCTATGGGAAGAGCAGGAGGGAGTGTGTCCGGGGCTGCCTGCTCGCAGTCCCCGCCCCCCACCCCCGATCAGCATCCATGTTTTGCAAGGATGGGCAGAAGCCTCCGTGGACAAGATCTCCTGGGCCCTGTAACTCCCCTTCTGGAAGTTCCCCATAAAGAGCGACAATCGGGGCTATGCTCAGCCTGCGCTGCGGAAGCTGAAGTTCTGCGGCATAAAAATGGGGCTATGTGATCTGCATGAATTATGTAAGGGAAGCACATTTACAGGACTGCATTTGTTTTGTTTTGTTCTGCATGCATTATGATGTGCCTGCTAGTCACAGAGCGGGTTAAAGAAGGACACTGCTTGCCAAAAACCTCTTCCAGAAACCCACTAGAAATCTCTTTCAAAAAAATTATTTATAAATATGGATGTGTACAAAATACAGATCTCTTCCCTCTGAGTAATATATAAGTCACATCTAAGATTGATTCAGGAAGACACACAGTCTATAAATAAAGAATATCCTGATTCGTCGTCATTCCTTGAGACAAGCAGAGGGTAAATAAAAGTTGCTAGGTCACTAAATTATTATAATACAGGCCGTACATTTTGATTAGCTCTCCATATAGATGCAGAGAGAATATATTCTCTTATTTGGACCCCTCCCCCTGCTCCCTTTGAGGCTCCTGAGATTTCGCCCGCTCTTGAATAAATCTTTGGAGCTTAAGGACTAGAAACTTGCTTGTGCTTTGCTTGCTCCCCCTCCCCAACAATCAGTGAAAGCTGACATCCTCAGGAAGCTGAATTCAGCATCCAATACTGCTCTGGTGGAATCGTGGCCTAATTGTTCCCTCTACGCTGAGTTAGTGTGAGCTAGCTCACAGGTTTTTAGCCTCCGGCTCACACACTTTTGTCTTAGCTCAGGAAGGATAGCTCCAGAGCAAACCAATTTATGCAGGAGCCAAATTGCTCATCAAAACTTTAATGCCAGTAGCTCACAAAGTAGAATTTTTGTTCACAAGACTCCACAGCTTAGAGGGAGCATTGGCCCACAGCCCTCCATGTAGCAAAACGCCTTTCCCGATGCTTCCTTGCAGATGTAATCCTTGATCCCCCTTGCAAGGCATTGGTAGCAGGGCCGGCTCACTCACTAGGTGAACTAGGCGATCGCCTAGAGCAGGACGGCCCTTAGGGGCACCAAACTGCACCCGGCCCCGTACTCTGGGAGTTTCTTGATTATTCGTGCTTTTCATTCTTCCTAAAATGCATTTATTTTTGAAAATGGGTGGGTGCACGGGGGCCCCCAGAAGGGATCTTCGCCTAGGGTGCAAAGTAAGCTGGAGCCGGCCCTGATTGGTGGGGTTTCTTCTATGTCGTGCTCTTCCTCCCCTTTGAGAACAGATCCCTTACACCGCTGCCACCACCCCAGCTTTGACGTTTGCAGTTTGTTCGCTTTTCCAGCCACCCCACCCTTACCCCGCTTCTCAGGCTCCTTGGGTCTGGTGTGTTTTGTTAGGAGTCTCCTGCCCCGCTTTGCTCTCCCATGAATATCTCTCAGTCCTCTCCGGGTCACCCGTCTCGCCCGTCCCCTCCAGGTGCCAGGGCTGCGAGGTGGTCCTCTCCAGCATCGAGGAGCAAGTCAGCCGAGCGAATCAGCACAAGGAGCAGCAGCTGGGACTGAAGCAGCAGATCGAGAGCGAGGTGAGCGCCCCGGCTGGCAGACGACCGCTCCCCTCTGTCTTCGGCCACCCGCAGTTGTGGGGGGGGGGACATGTGGGCCACATTCCAGGTCTTACTGGCACCCTCCCTCCCACCAGTTTTAGTCTTAGTGTGGTTCTGTACTTCTCCTCCGGGCACCCCGCGTGGCATCCGCTGCCATCCCATTTTGCTCCCGGGCCAAGAATGTTGTTTACTCTCCAAAGTCAGTTGGCAGCTTGAAAAGACAAGATCAGGTTGTCCGTTTGCACAGAAGAGGACCAAAGGGGACGAGGGGCTTGGCAGACTCTTGGCCGTTCCCGGCGGCAGCAGATTGGTCACTCTTTGCATGTAAGCCAGCAAGTCACCATTGGCTGCACAGCTTGGCTTGCAGCAGAGAGGGACAGCCTCATTCCTGCCCAGTGACAGGGCTGGCATTTGACCTTGTAGCTGGGCGCTGGGGGCGCCCTCGTCTCAGTCAGCTGCTTGCAGGCAAATGTTCTTTTTAAAGAATCCCGTGGCCCCTTAAAGACCTAACAAGATTTATTTCACTGTGAGCATCTGTGAATCAGAGTCTGCTTCTTCAGATAGATGTGCGATGGGGAAGCGTCCTGGGAAGCCTTGTTTTCATTTTCCGTTACATATTACATATCTGACTTGAGAAAGATCACATTGAAATAAAATCTTTTTAATTTTTAAGGTGCCACCAGATTTTGGGCTTGGGGGGGGCTACAACAGACTAAGAAAGGGCTGTGGTGGCTCAAGTGGTTAAGACGCTGAACTGCAGGCTGTGGAAGGTCAGTAGTTCAGCAGTTCGAGACCTGGGTGCCGCTGATGGAGTGAGCTCCCATCTCTAGTTCCAGCTCCTGCCAACCTAGCAGTTCGAAAGCAAGAACTTGCAAGTAGATAAATAGGTACCACTTCAGTGGGAAGGTAACAGCGTTCTGTGCGCCTTGGTGTTTAGTCATGCCGGCCACATGATCACGGAAACGTCTTCGGACAGCGCTAGCTCTTCGGCTTTGAAACAGAGATGAGCACCGCAACCCTAGAGGCGGACTCGACTGGCTTTCGAGCAAGGGAACCTTTACCTTTACTTTACAACAGACTAACACAGCTACCCCTCTGCAATCAAACGTTTTTAAGCCTTTGAGATCTATCTCTCTCTTTCTCTCTCTCACACATGCACAGAGGACAAAATAACTATTTAATTAAACAGCTCCAACGAGTCCAAAGCACAGAAAAATTGTCTGCCGCAACTCTGCTCGATGCATTGTTCTTGCTTGGCCTTCCTCCTATCAGCCTCTCCCCAGGTCCAACTGGAGCCTTCGCCTCTTCTGGATGCAGAGGCACAGGAGGAACTGCCCGCCTTTCTGCGAGGCTGTCTCCTGCATCTCTACATGAGTTGCCGCTCTGGGCTGGTTTCCTTCCAGTTGAGAAGGGGAGCTGGAAGAGTGACTTGGGCAGAAGTCCTAGGGATTGCTTTGCTGAAGAGAGGAGAGGGAACGCGTGCCTGTCAGCCATCACAGCTGTGGGAAATGGTGGGCCCCTTGGATCAGGCCCCTTGGATGGGTAGAGGAGAGAACCTTTTTGCTAACTCCGCAAGGGAGTGCCTTCCTACTCACCGGGAGGCCTAGCGAGATCTCCCGTGCCTCTCTTGCTCTGCCGTATGATTTTGCCTCCAATGTAACGAAGTCTTTTCGCCTTTCCTTTTTGGGTCGCTTCCTTTCCTTCACCGCCGCCACCCCCTTTTGCCCCAGCAGGTTGCAAATCTGAAGAAGACCATCAAAGTGACGACGGCGGCAGCCGCAGCCGCCACCTCCCAGGATCCTGAGCAGCACCTGTCCGAGCTCCGGGAGCCCGCACCGGGCACCAACCAGCGGCAGGCCAGCAAAAAGGCCTCCAAGGGCAAAGGGTGAGGCGGGATCCCGGCCGACTCCTCGGAGTTCCCTCAGGGCGGTGAGAAATCGTCCACCCCCCAGAGCGGGCCGAAGCCCTCGGGTGGGGCCAGAGGCAGGTTGGGCCTGTCCGTCGCTGAAACTGTTTCCTTCTCCCACAGGCTCCGAGGCAGCGCGAAAATCTGGTCGAAATCAAACTAGCTGGACGCTGGCGTGGCCGGGGAGGGCCAGCAGGCGCCCCCCGCAATGTGTGGGGCTTTCTTCTCCAACCACGATGTCGTTGTCTGTGTGCCCCTCGTCCCCCCTTTCCGTTTCTTTCCTCCCCTGCCACATTCTCTCCTTCCCTCGCTCTCTCGCGACCCATTTCACAGCCCTTCTGTTTCAGACAGCACTTCCCCCCCCCTTCCTTTCCTCGCCTCTCTCACTCTGTCCCCACCCCACCCGGAACCCCATTCTTTTTTTCGGGGCCCATTTGAAAGAGCCATAAAACGACCTCACGTCTCTCAGTCGCGTTTGCAGTGACGGAATGTTGTGGCCGTCCAGGGGTGGGAAGAAGGAACTGGGCACCGAGGAGCCGCCTCCGGGGGTGGGGGGGGGGTCCCGGGACATCTTTGCTCTGTTGTGTGTGGGGGGGGGGGGAGGATGACACACCGTGACATCTCTCTTATTTTTTTTTCTTCCCGCTTTGCTCCAATCAGCGGAGGGGGCCCGTGTGCGTGTGTGGATTGTTTTTAAATAGTATAAATATATAAAGCAATTTAAAAAGAAAAGAAATAAATCTATGGACATATCCGGAGGGGCTGTTTTTTTTACCGTGGCGTCGCTCTGTTCCCTCGCCGGACGCTTCGGAGACACGTCCCTTGTTTGGCCCTTGGTGCTGGAGAAGATTTCCATTGGCTTCTGAGAAGCGGCAGGGCGGTAGAGGCCCGCTCGGGGTTCCCACGAGGCTGGGACAGGAGTAGAGAGCCAGTGTGGTGTCGTGGATGGAGTGTCGGGCTCGGATCCAGGAGACCCAGGTTCGAATCCACCTCCTGTCATGGAAGCTTGCTGGAAGACCATGGGCCAGTCACAAACTCTCAGCCTAACCCTTACCTCACAGGCTTGTTTTTGTGAGGGTGAAGTGGCGGCAGGGAGAAGAACGTTGTGAGCTGCTTTGAGTTTCCATAGGGGGAGGATATCCAGGTATGAACGAGTAAATAGTGTTAGAAATTGAGGCTGGGCAGGAAGAAGAGACTGGATTGATACCCTTCCCTTCACCACCCGAAGGAGTCTCAGAACGGCTTTCAATCTCCTTTCCCTTCCCCTCCCCACAACAGACACCCTGTGAGGTCGGTGGGGCTGAGAGAGCTCTTTCAAGGACGGCTCTTGAGAGAACAGCTCTGAGAGAACTTGTAACTGACCCAAGGTCACGCCAGCAGCTGCATATGGAGGAGCGGGGAACCAAACCTGCTTCTCCCAGATTAGAGTCCGCACTCCTAACCGCTACACCAAACTGGAAGAGTTTAGCCCGGCCATTTATCTCCAGTGCGTGACTCCCTCGTGGCCAGCCTCTGGGAAGTGTGCTAGAAACAGCGCAAGGGGTAAGCCTCTGGTGAGCCTGTGTGGTGTAGGGATTAGGATAAGGGCGATTGCAGGCTCAAATTCTCCCACTCTGCCATGAAAGCTCATTGGGTGGCCTCAGTCCAGACACTTGCTCTTTCTCAGCCTAACCTACCTCGCAGGGTTGTTCTGAGGATAAAGTACAAGAGGGGAGAATCGTGGTACAGCACCCTGAGATCCGGGGGGGGGGGGGGGGGGAAAACATACCCGATAGATCGATGGAAAGGCCCCAGGCTACAACATAGCCACCATTGGGATTCCCTTTTCATTGTTTTACTGTTTTGTTGTTTGTGTGTGTGTGTGTGTATATGTGTGTGTGTGTGTATATATATATATGTGTGTGTGTGTGTGTGTGTGTATATATGTATGTATATATATGTATGTATATATACATATATGTATATATAGTTATTCAATTTATATCCCGCCCTCCCTGCCAAAGCAGGCTCTGTCTGATTCTGTTGAAAGTGTGGTTAAGGGTTAAAGGAAGCTCTCACCTTGCTTGTACATAGTTGTCTCTCCTCCCTTCTCTCTGGCTGTAGCCCTGTTCATAAGTTACAGGGAACACACGTATAGTGTACACTTCTCTTTTTACGTGCGTTGAGTAATTCTCATAAAGCCAAAAGTGCGATTGAAACCCCACCTTGATCCAGGTACCAGTCCCCAGTTCCATTTGTCGAGTTAATGCACCCTGGTTCATTTTCAGAAACTGACCTACATATGTGCGTGCAGGCTGTACAGATGTTCACTGTAGGTCTTTATGTGTTTTGCCTTCCCTTATTAAAAAGGGGGGGGGGACCCTCTTCTCACCGGACGCAGAGGCAGGCAATATCGAGCCACCTCTATGAAACGTCCAAGCCCCGCTAGGGGGCTTGCCAGAAGGGGTCACCATGACTTCCAGGCATGCAAACACACACACACACACACACACACACACACACAAAATACCCTCAAAAAAGAACAGGGCTTCTGGAGTTCTGGCCCCACTGCCGGACTTCCTGATGGCACCTGGTATTTTTGGCCACTGTGTGACAGAGTGTTGGATTGGATGGGCCATTGGCTTGATCCAACACTGGCTTCTCTTATGTTCTTATGTAGTCCTGTTTCTCAGTATGTTCCTTTCCATAGCCATCGCCATTGTGGGCGTGCTTGGTCAACAAGAGCCAGTGTGGTATATGGGATGGGGTGAACCTGGGTTTACTTCCCTGCTCAGCTGTACAGCTTTGTTGAGTGATTTTGGGCTAGCTAGAATTCTCTCTCTGCCCCCTCCCCCTTAACAAAGTAGTTATGAGAACAGAACCGGGTTTGCCTCTTCTGTGCCCTTCTGAATTCAGTGGTGATGGGTGGGGGGAGAAGGCATATGCCCCACATTCACCAGTAAAGTGCATAAAATCTAGGCCCTACGCAAAAGTGGAAACACAGGCTTATAATCAAGTCAGAAAGAAAAGAAGCATACAGGAGAAAGAGGAGAGGATCCCGGAAGCTGCAAGGGGTCCTTCCGAACATCTCTCACTGAGCCTGCAGAAGAAACCGACTACATAAACAACAAAGCTTAGCGAGGTCTGGAGTGAGAGAACAGGACATTTCAGCATCCTGCAGTTTGGTTTGCCTAAAATCAGCATCCATCAATCCAGGCATCTGGCTATATCTGGTGATGCTGGAGAGCGCCGCCAAGTCACAACTGACTCATGGCAACCAGTGTTCCCTCTAAGCTGAGTTGGTGTGAGCTAGCTCACAGTTTTTTAGCCTCCGGCTCACGCATTTTTGTCCCAGCTCAGGAAGGAGGGCTCCAGAGCAAACTTAGTTTATGCAGCAGCCAAATCGCTCGCTCACAACTTGAATGCCAGGAGCTCACAAAGTAGAATTTTTGCTCACAAGATTCCACAGCTTAGAGGGAGCATTGATGGCAACCCCGCAGGATTTCCAAGTCGAGAGACGTTTTAGTGGTGGTTTGCCATTGCCTGCCTCTGCGTAGCAACCCTAGACTTCCTTGGTGGTCTCCCATCCAAGTACTAACCAGGGCCGACCCCGCTTAGCTTCTGAGATCTGACAAGATTGGCCTAGCCTGGGCCATCCAGGTCAAGGTGGTTATTTCTAGCACCTTCTGTTTCCCTCCATGTAGCTGGAGAGGTACTGTGGTCTCCATTCAGAGGTTCAGATCTGACATTTTCTGTCCTGAAGGAGGCAGCCCTCTTTTCACACCAGGTGGATCCTCTCTTGCTCCTCTTTCCTCCACACAGAAAAGAATAGATTTCTTCCATCAATGGATTCTTAGCTGCTTTCTTTGGGCAGGCCGGCCTTGATAGGTTGTGTCTGCATCCATGTGTGGGTGGTGATGATACCTGTGGGTTGTCAGAGACTTTCATGGAGGAGCAAAAAGCAAGAAAACCAAACCAGTTAAGGCTCCATCTCTGGCAGAAGTTGTGCTTTGGACTACTCACCCTGTGAACCTTTGCAGTAAAGAAGGTGGGTCGGTGTCTTGCTCCAGAGCAAAATGGAAAACCAGAAGCTGTGTTGTACCTTTCTTTCCAAGGCCAGCCAAGAGAATACAACGGAGTGGTGTGCAAGTTTCCACCTTCTCCAGAGTGCTTTTGCATCATGTACTCCTGGAACTCAGCAAAGCCAGTTTGGTGTAGTGGTCAGGAGTAGTGGACTCTAATTTGGGAGCACTGGATTTGATTCCCCACTCCTCCACATGCAGCTGCTGGTGTGACCTTGGATCAGTCATAAGTTCCTTCAGAGCTGTTCTCTCAAGGGCAGTGCCTGAAAGAGCTCTCTCAGCCCCACCTACCTCACAGGATGGTTGTTGTGGGGAGGGGAAGAGAAAGGAGATTGTAAACCATTCTGAGACTCCATCCGGTAGTGAGGGGCAAGGTATAAATCCAGTCTCCTCCTCCTCCTTCTTGTAGGATGCTGCCAAAGACGCCTTTGAGATCTGTTAATTTTTCCTCTCTCCTCCCATTCCTAACTTCCAGCCGGACAAGGAAGTCTGGCAATCTCAAAAGCTGGCCCACTAATTTTTTTTTCCAGTCTTTTGCGGGAGAGGCTTTGGCTCAGTGGAAGAGTCCCTGTTTTGCATGCAGAAAGCCCCAGGGTCAGTCCCTGACATCTGCAGTTAAAAGCAGGTGGGAGGTGATGTGAAAGACCTTTTGCCTGAGACCCTGGAGTGACACTGCCAATCAGAGGAGGGACCAATGGTCTGATTCAGTATAAGGTCACTTTGTGTGTGTGTTGTGTGTGTGTGTTCAATAAACAATTTTAGAATTTGGAAATCAATTCACTGGAGAACTCATGGGTAACCTTTTGAACAGGTCCCAGTCCATGTGGTAAGGTAAATGTAAAGGTTCCCTTGCTCAAAAGCCAGTCGAATCCGATTCTAGGGTTGTGGTGCGCATCTCCGTTTCAACTCAAGGGCAGTGCCTGAAAGAGCTCTCTCAGCCCCACCTACCTCACAGGATGGTTGTTGTGGGGAGGGGAAGAGAAAGGAGATTGTAAACCATTCTGAGACTCCATCCGGTAGTGAGGGGCAAGGTATAAATCCAGTCTCCTCCTCCTCCTTCTTGTAGGATGCTGCCAAAGACGCCTTTGAGATCTGTTAATTTTTCCTCTCTCCTCCCATTCCTAACTTCCAGCCGGACAAGGAAGTCTGGCAATCTCAAAAGCTGGCCCACTAATTTTTTTTTCCAGTCTTTTGCGGGAGAGGCTTTGGCTCAGTGGAAGAGTCCCTGTTTTGCATGCAGAAAGCCCCAGGGTCAGTCCCTGACATCTGCAGTTAAAAGCAGGTGGGAGGTGATGTGAAAGACCTTTTGCCTGAGACCCTGGAGTGACACTGCCAATCAGAGGAGGGACCAATGGTCTGATTCAGTATAAGGTCACTTTGTGTGTGTGTTGTGTGTGTGTGTTCAATAAACAATTTTAGAATTTGGAAATCAATTCACTGGAGAACTCATGGGTAACCTTTTGAACAGGTCCCAGTCCATGTGGTAAGGTAAATGTAAAGGTTCCCTTGCTCAAAAGCCAGTCGAAGCCGATTCTAGGGTTGTGGTGCGCATCTCCGTTTCAAAGCCGAAGAGCCAGCGCTGTCCAAAGACGTTTCCGTGGTCATGTGGCCGGCATGACTAAACACCAAGGCGCACGGAACGCTGTTACCTTCCCACCGAAGTGGTACCTATTTATCTACTTGCAATTTCTTGCTTTTGAACTGCTAGGTTGGCAGGAGCTGGAACTAGAGATGGGAGCTCACTCCATCATGCGGCACCCGGGTCTCGAACTGCTGAACTACTGACCTTCCACAGCCTGCAGTTCAGCGTCTTAACCACTTGAGCCACAGCAGCTCCTGTCCATGTGGTACCCAGGCCAAGAAAACCCACCTGTCCTTTCCTTCTTTCTCCCTCAGTTTGGAGAAGCAAAGAAAGGCCCTGAGCAGGCGGCGCTGGCATCTTCCCACTGGCTTCAGCTTCATTCCTCTTTAGTCCTTGAGAGAAAACTGCCATTTCAGTTTCCCCACATGTACGTCATTCCCTTTGATCCTGGCGAGTCAAGAGCCGTTTCCCTGGCCCAGATACTCTCTCAGACTCCCATTTTGCCCTCCCTTAACAGTGCCCTAAAAGTGGCAGTTTACTTGGCAGCTTCACCTCGCCTCGCAAGAAGGCCGCCTTTATGTTTCCCTCCCTCTCATCCTCTCTTCCCTGCTCTCCTCTCGCCTGCCCTCCTCCTCCTCCTATCGGTACCCTTCAGGCCCTGCTAATGGTGCGCCTCAGTTCTCTCCATTCTCCTGAATAATGCGTCCGCCTCCCCGACCAGATGCCATCTTGAGGAGGCTGGTGATGACAGCCACCCAGTTACATGACAGGCAGTTAATCAAGCAGTGGCGGGCCCGGTTGGCTCTGCACATAAGCTCTGAGGAGCTGCAGTCTTGTGAGGATTTGGGGGGGGGGAGGCTTAATGAACCCTCTTTCCAACGGGCGAGCGCTGGCTGGCTAATCTGTTCCGATCCCAGCTCGGTGACGGCAGAGAGCTCTGCCCCTCACCCTTGTCAAGTAGCTTTTTAATACTTCGGTTACATAACCCCAAGTACAGCATGTGGAAATAAATTGGATGGCGGGAAGCGTGCGTGTGCCCGCCCTGTGTGAACTGTCCTCTAGTACAAGCCTTTTCTCTCTGTCAGTGGTTTTCAAACTGTGTTCTAAAGAACTGGGGTGGAGGGGCTGTTCAGAAGGTTACAATGGCCTCCTTTGTCAGGAGATGAGTGGCCAGCTTCCCCAACACCTCACACGCTGCTACCAACTTCCTGTGAAATGCCGCACGGTCTCACGAGGTCATGGGTACATTCTAGGAGACGCGCTCGGTTCACGTGGGCCGATAGTGAGATCTCACAAGCCTGGCTTAGGCTCTGTTATCAGCTGAGCATCCATCTTGGCGCTTGACCCAGAATCCTCAGCAGGCGAACGGCCGCTAGCTCCACCCGTCAATTCACCTGAGCCACAGACAACCGGTTCTTGAACCCCTCCCAGCCAGCATGAACAACTGAGGCTTAGCCAAACCTTCCTCCTAGGGTTGCCAGATCACCTGGACATGTTGGGGGGCAGAGCCTGGGGAGGGTTGGGTTTGGGAGGGGAGGGACCGCAGTGGGATATAACGCCATAGAGCAGGGGTGTCAAACATATGGCCCACTGGCCAGAACCAGCCCGGCCAGGGCTCTTATCTGGCCCGCGAACAACTAGTCATTACCTTTATTGCCAGATGACTGAGGCTGGGCCTTATATCCCTGTATCCTGTCCCAGTCCTGTCCTAATGAGTAATGGGAGGTGGAAGTGGGAGGGTGGGCATCAGGGGGAGACCTTAAGGACATACTGCAAGAGTGTTAATGTTTTAAGTATGTCTGTATTTTAAGTTAAAAAAAATATCGTTAACGGGGGTCGCTCAAGATGGGTCGCCGTGTTAGACCGTCTGTATCTGAAGAAGTGGGCAGTGACTCACGGAAGCTCATACTCTGCCACATGTTTTGTTAGTCTTTAAGGTCCTACTGGACTCTTGTTCTTTTCTATCATCAATGGGGTTTGCCCATGTCCTTTATAAAGTTTATATCTCCCATAACTGGCATTACATTTTATGGTACACATGGCCTGGCCCAATAAAATGACATTTAGGTCAGATACGGCCCTCGTAACAAGTGAGTTTGACACCTTTTCATAGAGTCGACCCTCCAAAGCGGCCATTTTCTCCAGGGCCACTGACCTCTGTAACCTGGAGACCAATTGTAAGTCTGGGAAATCTCCAGCCACCACCTGGAGACTGGCTACCTTACTCACTCCTCTTCATACAATGCATTGCTGCTCACTTTTTGATCTAGGCTGTGGGAGGGAAAGATCTGAGAGCCATTTACCTGTGCTGGTTCACTCCTCGGAGTCATCAGCAGCTGAGGCAATGCCAAAGGGCATGCTGCAGCCAAAGCCTCTGTTGGTGTTCACATTGGCAACGAGAGGGCTAAAATGAGCCCTTTGCACACAGATCTGATAGGAGAAAGCGGCCCCGGGTCCATCATGAGGAGGAGGAGGATCAAGAGAACTGAGAACCGTGCTGGGGAGAGATGGGAAATGGCTGGCGGCCGTGTTGAGCCTCCAGGCTTCTGATTCCCCACCTCCGAGTCTCTGGGTACGTAAAATATATTGCTTAGAGACGAAGCTGAAACCACGGCCGCATGAATATTGAATGCGAGGGTCTGCTGGGACAGCTCGCATCGCTGTTCTGCCATCCGCGATTTGTGCATCTCCCGGCCTCTAAATTCAAGGGATGACCGTGCCGGAGCTAGTTTGGTGTAGCGGTTGAGTGCGCTGACTCTAATCTGGGAGAACCGGGTTTGATTCCCCCACTCCTCCACTCGCAGCTGTTGGATGACCTTGGGCAAGCCACAGTTCAGTCAGTGCTGTTCTCTCAGCCCCGCCTACCTCACAGGGTGTTTGTTGTGGGGAGGGGAAGGGAAAGGAGTTTGTAAGCCGCTCTGAGACTCCTTTGGGTAGTGAAGGGCGGGGGTATAAATCCAAACTACTACTACTACTACTAGCTTTGTGTAAGAGGATGCTACATAGGACCAATCAAATCCAACAGTACTTTCATAATGGGAATGTGAAGTATAAGAACATAAGAGACGCCAATGTTGGATCAGGCCAAAGGCCCATCCCGTCCAACACTCTGTGTCACACAGTGGCCAGAAATACCAGTGCCATCAGGAGGTCCACCAGTGGGGCCAGAACTCCAGAAGCCCTCCCCCTCCCCAAGCACCAAGAAGACAGAGCATCACTTGCCCCAGAGCCCCTAGCTATACCTTGTGGCTAATAGCCACTGATGGACCTCTGCTCCATATGCTTATCTAATTCCCTTTTGAAGCCGTCCATGCTTGTAGCACCCACCACTTCCTGTGGCAGTGAATTCCAAGTGTTAATCACTCTTTGGGTGAAGAAGTACTTCCTTTTATCCGTTCTAACCCGACCGCTCAGCAATTTCATGGAGTGCCCACGGGTTCTTGTATTGTGAGAAAGGGAGAAAAGTACCTCTTTCTCTACCTGCTCTTTCCCATGCATAATCTTATAAACCTCAATCATGTCACCCCTCAGTCGTCGTTTCTCCAAGCTAAAGAGCCCTAAGCGCTTTAACCTTTCCTCATAGGGAAAGTGTTCCAACCCTTTTATCATTCGAGTTGCCCTTTTCTGCACTTTTTCCAAAGCTATAATATCCTTTTTAAGGTGTGGTGACCAGAACTGCACACAGTATTCCAAATGAGGTCTCACCATTGATTTATATAGGGGCATTATGATATTGGCTGATCTGTTTACAATACCCTTCCTAATAATCCCCAGCATAGCATTGGCCTTCTTTATTGCAGTCACACACTGTCTTGACATTTTCAGGGAGTTATCTACTACAACTCCAAGATCTCTCTCTTGATCAGTCTCTGCCAGTTCAGACCCCATCAACGTGTATTTATATTTAGGATTTTTGGCTCCAATGTGCATCACCTTGCACTTGGCCACATTGAACCCCATCTGCCATGTTGACGCCCACTCGCCCATCCTTGACAGATCCCTTTGGAGTGCCTCACAATCCTCACTGGTTTTCACCACCCTGAACAACTTCGTATCATCCGCAAATTTAGCCACTTCACTGCTTACTCCCAACTCCAAATCATTAATGAACAAGTTAAAAAGCAGTGGACCAAGTACTGATCCCTGCGGTACCCCACTGCTTACCACCCTCCACTGAGAAGATTGTCCATTTATACTCACTCTCTGTTTTCTATTAATTAGCCAGTTTTTGATCCATAAAAGGACTTGTCCTTCTATCCCATGATTTTTGAGCTTACTTAGTAGCCTTTGATGAAGAACTTTATCAAAAGCTTTCTGGAAGTCAAGGTAAACAATATCTATTGGATCCCCCTTGTCCACATGTTTGTTCACCCCCTCAAAGAACACTAACAGGTTAGTGAGACAATATCTTCCCTTACAGAAACCGTGCTGAGTCTGCCTCTAGGTTTTGTTCATCTATGTGCCTACTAATTCTTTCCTTAAGCATAAGCCAAGCTTGCTGGTGTGATGATGCAGGCACTGACGAGTCAGACTAGGACACAGGAGCCCCAGCTTCAAATTCTGGCTCTGCTATGATCCCTGCTGGGTGACCCTGGCCGAGTCTCTCTCGGCATGACCCAAAATGGCCGACAGGATTTGCCTCTCCTACGTTTTACCCTCACAGCACTTCTGTGAGTAGGGTTGCCGCCAGCCTCCAGGTGGTAGAAAATAGTCAGTGACGACCGTGATGTGTTTACGAAGGGACTATCGTTCTTTCTTAGATTTGTTTTTTTTAAAAAATAGATAAATATTAATACATTTATGTACATTCACACAAGAATCAACATTAAAAAAAAAACGATTCCGCAAGTGTTGACAAGCACAGTCCAATCATCTAAGGTTCCTCTTTATTGCGAGAGGACCAGGCAGTCTCCTGGAATAGAGAATGTCAGATTATTGGACTGTCCTTGTCAACACTGTGGAATCATTTCTTGATGTTTGTTCTTCTGTGAATGTACAGAAATGTATTAATGTTTACCTTTTTTTTTTAGATCTAAAAAAGAGTGATAGTCCCTTCCAATGTTCCCTCTAAGCTGTGGAATCTTGTGAGCAGAAATTCTACTTTGTGAGCTACTGGCATTAAAGTTGTGAGTGAGTGACTTGGCTACTGTATAAATTAGTTTGCTCTGGAGCCATCCTTCCTGAGCTAAGACAAAAATCTGTGAGCTGGAGGCTAAAAAACTGTGAGCGAGCTCACACTAACTCAGCTTAGAGGGAACACTGGTCCCTTCGTAAATATATCACGGTTGTCATTGACTATTTTCTACTCACTTATCCCATGATCTTTCTTTGGTTAGCCTCCAGAGAGTGGCTGAAGATCTCCTGGGATTACCAGTGATCTTCAGGTAATGGAGATCAGTCCACCTGGAGAAAACGGCTGCTTTGGAAGGTGGACTCTATGACATTATACAAAGTTCCTCTCCTTTCTAACCCTCAAATCTCCAGGTATTTCCAAACCTGGAGCTGGGAACCCTAAGTGTGGACGTGAGCCTAAACTGCTAGGGTCGCCAACCTCCAGGTGGTAGTTGGATATTTCCTTGGATTACGACTGATCGCCAGGCAACAGAGATCACTTCACTTGGAGAAAATGGCTGCTTTGCAGGGTGGTAGTAAAGGTAAAGGTTCCCTTGCTCGAAAGCCAGTCGAGTCCGACTCTAGGGTTGCGGTGCTCATCTCTGTTTCAAAGCCGAAGAGCCAGCGCTGTCCGAAGACATTTCCGTGGTCATGTGGCCGGCATGACTAAACACCACGGCGCACGGAACGCTGTTACCTTCCCACCGAAGTGGTACCTATTTATCTACTTGCAATTTCTTGCTTTCGAACTGCTAGGTTGGCAGGAGCTGGAACTAGAGACGGGAGCTCACCCCGTCATGCGGCACACTCGGGTCTCGAACGGCTGAACTACTGACCTTCCACAGCCTGCAGTTCAGCGTCTTAACTGTTGTACGCACAACCCGTGACAGAGTTTCTGTCTCACATAACCACTTGAGCCACCGCAGCTCCTTGCAGGGTGGACTGTATGTTATTTTACCCCATTGAAGTCCCTCCCTTCCCCAAATCCTGCCCTCCTCAGGACCAGAGCCAGTTTGGTTGTAGTGGTTAGGAGCGTGGACTCTAATCTGAGAGAAATGGGTTTGATTCCCCACGCCTCCACATGCAGCTGCTGGTGTGACCTTGGGTCAGTCACGAGTTCTTTCGGGAGCCGTTCTCAAAGCGCTCTCTCAGCCCCTACCTACCTCACAGGGTGTCTATTGTGGGGAGGGAAAGGGAAAGGAGATTGTAAGCCGCTCTGAGACTCCCTCGGGTAGTGAAGGGTGGGGTATAAATCCAATTTCTTCTTCTTTTTCTCCACCCCCAAAATCTCCAGGTATTTCCCAACCCAGAGCTGGCAACCCTAGACAACAGCACACACAGGAATGTGCATCTGGCACGGGGGATGGTGGGGTGGAATCCAGTCCCAACCTGTACAATCTGTCATGTGTGATGGGGTGGCTGACACCGTCTCAGCGTGCTTTCCTGTGTTCAGTGGCAGCATCAAGGCCAAAAAGAAACGGTGACTCCTTGGCCTGGCTTGCTCAATTAGGGGAGATTTCCGCTGTGGCTTTTCCACACTCCAATATCTCCCTACAAGTATTTTCCTCTTAGGGGGCTTGTGCCAAATTCACGGCTGCCCCCCCCTCCTGCCAGGATGAGGTGGGAGGGGTCTGCCACGAGATCGAGGCGCTAATGGCCGTCTGATACCCCACAATCCCGGGAGCACCTGCCAAAGGCCTGTGTCACCTCCCGCCCTTTGAAATGCACAGCCGGCTCACAGGGTGATCGATCTGGCTAATGAGAGGCGGATGGCAGCCTTAAGACATGCAGAGGGGCGGCAGGATGGGGGGACACCCCCCCCCCCAGGGCCTTTCCTGGATCCACGAAAAGGGAAGGATGCCGCTCACTTCACAGCCACTCCGAAGGCTTTTTGATCTGGCCCGTGAGGAGGGAAAGATCTGAGAGACTCAGACACGGAAATCAGGCCCGGCGTCCTGTGATATTTAACCCAGACATTACCTTTCACAATCCCTCCTCTCCCGAGTGAGGAAAAACAGAAGAGGCTTAATGGGGGGGAAGGGGGATAAACAAGAGGATGTTTCCGGAAAGGGACCCTCGTCAACCGCAGCACAAACAAAGAGGGATCCTGCTAGTCAAAAAGACTAACCAGTTTTATTCTGGCAGAAGGTATTGTGGAGCAGACCCTCTTTGTCAGAAGTGGTGGCGGCTGATTTGCCACAACAGACGGCAAGCTTGGCTTGCCGGCCTCCAGGTTGGGCCTGGAGATCTCCTGGAATGACAACGGATCTCCTGGCTACAGAAATCTGTTCTCCTGGAAGAAAACGGCACCTTTGGAGGGCAGCTGGCCTCTATTGAGCTATTTATTTATTCATTAAAACATTTGTGTCTGCCTTTGGTTCAAGGCAGTTTACCTTAGCAGTTCAACCATTTCCAGTTAAAACAAAAAATAAAATAGCAGACCTCAAATCTCTTCCCCCCCTCCCCACCTTAAAATACACTTGCTGAGTAGGTTTGCCTGCTTTTGGGAGGGGAATTCCTGGAGATCTGGGATGTGATGCCATCACCATCCTCCAAAAATGCTGTTTTCTCCCGGGGGAGGGGGGAGAGCTCCTGATTTGGTCTGGAGCCAGTTTGGTGTAGCGGGTAGGAGCGCGGACTCTAATCTGGGAGAATCAGGTTTGATTCCCCACGCCTCCACATGCAGCTGCTGGTGTGACCTTGGGTCAGTCACAAGTTCCTTCAGAGCTGTTCTCTCAAGGGCAGCTCCTGAAAGAGCTCTCTCAGCCCCACCTACCTCACAGGGTGTCTGTTGTGGAGAGGGGAAGGGAAAGGAGATTGTAAGCTCCCCTCCCTCCCTCCGGCCCCAAGTTTCCAGGAATTTCCCAACCTTGAGTTGGCAACCCTAGCTAAGCCACAGCCCTGACTCAATTAGAGGAAGAGATCTTTGGCGTACGAGGCAGTTTGAAGGAGCAAGTAAAACACAGCTGTCTGCTCCAAGCGAGACTGTTGTCTCATCGTGTCAGAGTTCTTTTCATCCCGTTTCTTAATGACTGCCTGGAGCCAGAAACCTTTCCTTGTGTTTTTTATAAACGTCAGGCCTATAGCCTTTGGCTTGGCTGGAAGGGGAACATTCAAGAACACGGCCTACAAGATCCCTGGGGGGGAGGCCCACTCTTCGCCCTGCCTCCTGTGATCACTGTGGGCCTGAATGTGTGGGCCAGAAGGAAAAGGTGGGATAAAGGAAAGGTAAAGGTTCCCTTGCTCGAAAGCCAGTCGAGTCTGACTCTAGGGTTGCGGTGCTCATCTCCGTTTCAAACCCAAAGAGCCAGCGCTGTCCGAAGACATTTCCGTGGTCATGTGGCCGGCATGACCAAGGCGCACGGAACGCTGTTCCCTTCCCACCGAAGTGGTACCTATTTATCTCCTTACAATTTCTTGCTTTCGAACTGCTAGCTTGGCAGGAGCTGGAACTAGAGACGGGAGCTCACTCCGTCATGCGGCACACTCGGGTCTTGAACTGCTGAACTACTAACCTTCCACAGCCAGCAAGACACTTGAGCCACCGCAGCTCCTAAAAGGTGGGGTATGATGCCTCAAATCCCCTTTGCATCATGACAGAGCAACTGTCCACAGTTTGGGATTTCCAGGTGTCCCCCCCAACCTGGCATCAGGGAATGGGGAGCTAGGGTTGCCAGATCCAGGTTGGGAAACTCCTGGAGATTTGGGGGCAGAGCCTGGGCAGGACAGGGACCTCAGTGGGGCACAGTGCCACTGAGTCCACCCTCCAACGCACCCATTTTCTCTGGGGGAACTAATCTCTGTAATTCCAGGGGATCCCCAGGTCCCGCCTGGAGCCTGGCATCCCTGGCTCGACATTGAGGAGAAAAGTCCATCCCTGGTCCTTTCCTCTCAGAATAGGGTTGATACTGTGGACACTTTTGAAATTTTGAGGAAAAGCGCCGCCACAAAATGGCTGCCATGAAAGGTGGGGCCACCACACAATGGCTGCCAGGGTTGGTGGGGCCTAGGGTTCCCTGCTCTATGTTGGGAAACACCTGTAGATTTTGGGGGTGGAGCCTGAGGGCAGGGTTTGGGGAGGGGATGGACTTCAATGGGGTATAATGCCATAGAGTCCACCTTCCAAAAATTGCCATTTCCTCCCGGTGAACTGATCTCTGTCGCATGGAGATCTCCAGCCACTGCCTGGAGGTTGGCAACCTTAGCGGGGCTAATCACAAACTGTTGAGGGGTTGCGAGCCAGAATGGAGTAGCGATTGCAGTGTCAGACTAGGTTCTGGGAGTCCCACGCTGACACCCTCACTCTGCCATGGAAGCTTGCTGGGGCCAGTCACACACTCTCAGCCTAACATTCCTCACAGGGTTATTGTGGAGGAGGAGCTTGGATTTATACCCTGCCTTTCACTACCGGAAGGATGCTCAGAGCGGCTTACAATCCCTTTCCCTCCCCACAACAGACACCCTGTGAGGTAGGTGGGGCTGAGAGAGCTCTGAGAGAACTAATCGTGAGAGAACAGCTCTGAAAGAACTTGTGACTGACCCAAGGTCACACCAGCAGCTGCATGTGAAGGAGTGGCGAATCAAACCCTGGTTCTCCCAGATTAGAGTCCGTGCTCCTAACCACGACACCAAACTGGCTCTGAGGATTAACTGGAGGAGAGGAAATTGATGTAAGTCCCTTTTGTAGAGAAAGGTATGAATGAGGTAAATAATAAACTGTGCACCATTTTCACTGCCCCCCACCCAAGTCCCTCACTTGAAATTTAAAAACAGTGGGAAAATATATGCCTTGCATGCCACCTCTCCTTTGTGGCTGGATTTCCTTTACCAAGCAGCAGGTTGATTGCTTTCTTGTCGTACTCCAGTTTGAGGGATTTTTATCTTCCTTCTCGGCCCAAACATGATTTTGAATTTTATAGACAAGGAGGAGGTGGAGATTAATTAATTAGTTAACATTTGTAAATCACTTGGAAGATGGAAAGAGCCAGATAAGTGCCGAGTGAGTGTTATTGCCGTAGCTCCTGATTTTAATTTTAAATTTCTCTCCATTTCCCCCCCTCTTCCCCGTCAGCTAAAAGATAAAGCAAGACAGAACAGAGTCTAGAAAGAAACTGACGCTTCAGTCTACTCCTGTTGCCACATTTATGCTGTGGTTCAGTGTTCTACAGGACATTTGCCTTTAAGGTACCCCTGGCTCACAAATCTTACACACATTTCTTGGTCCCACAGTGTCCAGGCATCCATGTTATACTGAAATACCGAGGCCCCGTGGGAAAGGATTTGCCAGCCTAGGCTTGCCTTTCTACATAGTCAAATTTTGAAGAAAGAAATCTTCGGAGGCACTTGATCAAGGATGTAGACAAACTGAAACAGGCTCAGAGAAAGGCCACAGACATTGTTTGGGGGTCTGGAAAATGAAAGGCAGAAAGAATTTACTACGTTTAGCATGGAAGAAGAGGAAGAAGAGGAAGAGGAGGAGATTGGATTTATACCCCACCCTTCACTAGTCTCAGAGCGGCTTACAAACGCCTTTCCCTTCCCCTCCCCACAACAGACACCCCATGAGGTAGGTGGGGCTGAGAGAGCTCTGACAGAAACTACCAGGTCATCTAGCTAGGTGCAAGTGGAGGAGTGGGGGAATCAAACCCGGTTCTCCCAGATTAGAGTCCGCGCACTTAACCACTACACCAAACTGGAGAAGGGAAGGCTGTGAGGAGACAGGATGGTTCTCCTCACATTCTTGACAGCATGTCCCAATTTAGGGTTGCCAACTTCCAAGTAATAATTCATGTTTTGTACAGCACTTGGATTGAGCCAGTTTGGTGTAGTGGTTAAGTGCGCAGACTCTAATCTGGGAGAACCAGGTTTGATTCCCCACTCCTCCACTTGCACCTGGCTGGATGACCTTGGGCAAACCATAGCTCTGATAAGAGCTGTCCTTGAAAAAAGAGCAGTTTCTGTCAAGAGCTCTCTCAGCCCCACCTCCCTCACAAGGTGTCTGTTGTGGGGAGGGGAAGGGAAAGGAGTTTGTAAGCCGCTCTGAGACTCCCTTGGGTAGTGAAGGGCAGGGTATAAATCCAATCTCTTCTTCTTCTTCTTTTACCTCACAGGGTGTCTGTTGTGGGGAGGGGAAGGGAAAGGAGTTTGTCAGCCGCTCTGAGACTCCTGCGGGTAGTGAAGGGCAGGGTATAAATCCAGTCTCTTCTTCTTCTTCTTTTACCTCACAGGGTGTCTGTTGGGGGAAGGGGAAGGGGAAGGGAAAGGAGTTTGTAAGCCGCTCTGAGACACCTTTGGGTAGTGAAGGGCGGGGTATAAATCCAATCTCCTCTCTTCTCTTCTTCTTCTATATTGAATTTCCAAGCAGGGCCTGGAGATCTCCCTTAATTACCACTGATCTCCAAAATACAGAGATCAGTTCCCCTGGAGAAAAACAGCTACCAAAGTGGACTCTATGGAATCACATCCCTTCTGGGTTCCCTCCCCCTCCACACACCCATCATTCCTTAACCTCCATCCCCAAATTTCCTTGAATTTCCCACCCCAGATTTGGCAACCCTACATCCCATTGAAGAGGGCAAAGATTTGTTATCTGCTGCTCCGGAAAGCCAGCCTGGTGTAGTGTTTAAGACCGGTGGCGGACTCTGGAGAACCGGGTTTGATTCCCCCCCCCCGTCCTCTTCCACATGGAGCCTGGTGGGTGACCTCGGGCCAGTCACAGTTCTCTCAGGACTCTCTCAGCCCCACCTCCCTCACAAGGGGTTTGTTGTGGGGAGAGGAAGGGAAAGGCAATCGTAAGCCGCTTTGAGACTCCTTAGGATAGAGAAAGGTAAAAGTAAAGGTCCCCTTGCTCGAAAGCCAGTCGAATCCAACTCTAGGGTTGCGGTGCTCATCTCTGTTTCAAAGCCGAAGACTCAGCGCTGTCAAAAGATGTTTCCGTGGTCATGTGGCCAGCATGACTAAACACCGAGGCGCACGGAACGCTGTTCCCTTCCCACCGAAGTGGTACCTATTTATCTACTTGCAATTTCTTGCTTTCGAACTGCTAGGTTAGCAGGAGCTGGAACTAGAGATGGGAGCTCACTCCA
>NW_015164233.1:200526-208720 GCF_001447785.1 Gekko japonicus
CTTCTTCTTCTTCTCCATACTAAATCAAATGAGTTTCAGTTACAGGAGGCAGATTTGGGATGAACATTGCAAGAAACTTCCTAATGAGAACAAGTCACATAACCAACAAGGAGAGCGGGGAGTTCACCATCTTTAAGGAACGCGCTGTTTCTCGACCTCCTACGTTGAGCAGCGGGGAGGGGGGTGAGTTTGGAACTAGATGGCCTCTAAAATCCCTTTCAAGTTGGTCTCTAAGGTGCTACTAGACTCAAATCTAACTGCTCCAACTCTATGACTCTGTGATTTGCACCAAGGGAAATTATCAAGAGCAAGTGAGGGGGGAAGCCAGAGAAAACCGTGTGGCTAATCACAATGGCCGGGGCTGCATGGGATCAAGACATACTGAGGAATGCATGCAAAGCCTCCCCACTTAGCATATTTTATCTTAATTGGCATGATTTACACAGTCTCCCAAAATTATGCCAATTAAACCAAAACATAGAACATGTTTAGTTTATTATTATTATTATGGTCTTAAGACCAACATAAAGGTAAAGGTTTCCCTTGCTCGAAAGCCAGTCGAATCCAACTCTAGGGTTCCGGTGCTCATCTCCGTTTCCAAGCCGAAGAGCCAGCGACTGCTAGGTTGGCAGGAGCTGGGGCCAGAGACGGGAGCTCACTCCGTCATGCAGTACCCGGTTCTTGAACTGCTGAACTACTGACCTTCCACAGCCTGCAGTACAGCGTCTTAACCACTTGAGCCACCGCAGCTCCATATAAGACCAACGTACAGAGTAAGTAAACATACAACATAGATTATCATACAATCTGGTTTTGCTAGCGTTGGCGTCTCTGGGCTGGGAAATACCTGGAGATTGGTTTTCATTGTTTTATGATGCCCATGGCCATGTTAGCTGCCCTGAGCCTGCCTTGGCAGGGAGGGCGGGATATATGGCAGGGTTTGGGGAGGGGGGGGACTTCAGTGGGGTATAATGCCATACAGCCCACCTTTTCTGCAAGTGAACTGATCTCTGTCACCTGGAGGTCCGTAGTAATCCCAGGAGATCTCCAGCCACCACCTGGAAATTGGCAACCCTATGCTAGTCCTGGAGAGGGCAAGGAGCTTTGTCGGGCACTGAAGTTCCAACCCTGTCCTCTGGAGATTTTATGTATTTAGTTAGTATCTTATACTCTGCTTTTCTTCCCAATGGGGTGTCAAAGTGGCTTACATCATTCTCCTCTTCGCCGTTTTCTCTTCACAACAACCCTGCCAGGTAGTTTGTGCCTGACCCAGGGTCACCCAGCAAGCTTCCACGGCACAGCTGGCAATTCGACCTCGGGTCTCCCAGATAGTAGTCCGACAATCTTAACCACTACCCCCCCACACTACATTATTCGGCCACTCCTTTGGGTTTTCAGGAGGTATTAGTAAAGGTAAAGGTTTCCCTTGCTCGAAAGCCAGTCGAATCCGACTCTAGGGGGCGGTGCTCATCTTCGTTTCCAGCTAGCACTGTCTGAAGAGCCAGCACTGTCTGAAGACATTTCCATGGTCACGTGGCCAGCATGACTAAATGCTGAGGCGCACAGTACGCTGTTACCTTCCCACCGAAGCGGTAGCTATTTATCTACTTGCAATTTCTTGCTTTTGAACTGCCAGGTTGGCAGGAGCTGGGACCAGAGACGGGAGCTCACTCCGTCATGCGGCACACTCGGGTCTCGAATTGCCGAACTACAGACCTTCCAGTCTACAGCTCAGCATCTTAACCTCTTAGCTGAATGTATTTAAGCATATTGTATTCTTAGACATGAGAGAACTAAAATCTATGTACCTGCCTACCCAAATGAAAACTGGTTCTCAGGGAGATGAAATCTGCACCTAGGGCCATAATTCTTTGTTTCTTCTGCATTCCACAGTTGCAGTGTATATACGGTCTGCTGGACCCCTTATAATGAGGCTGAGGGTCAGTGCTGGACTTGTAACCAAACACCATTTGCATATCGTCCTGGAGATAGACCCCTTTTGGTGCATCTTTCCGGGAAATCTGGCCCTGCATTTTCCAAACATTTTCAGTGTATCGGTTGCTGAACAACAGCCTGGCAAATCAGTTTAACCTCTGTCCTGGGCTCTGTAGTATGCAAGCCAGAGACAGGCTGCATTTGTTCCGAGTTGATAAAACACACCGGTGGAGTACAGACACATCCGACTTCCCCATTGCCTTTATCAAGGGTTGGTGTCTTGCAGGCAAGATAGCCTCTGATTGGGGGCATAACCCTCATTCTTTGCCTGTTCACTACGCCACCAATGAATAGGCAGCAGACTTTCAAGCAGCTGTGTCCCCTATTGTATTGCCTTTTCTTTTTCTTTTAGCTGTCCGGAATTATTTCTTCAGGCTTTCTGAATGTAAAAGCACTCTCCGTGAGCCAGTTCCAGCAGATGCACTTCATTCAGGCTCTGGGACAGAAATGGCTTTGGTCACCTTCACCAGGACAACCTTTACCGGGCAACAGACGGGGGGGAAGGGGTGTTCTGTAGCCGGTGCTCCTGGATCTCTTGGTAGCTTTTGGCTGCGAGGTTAGGCACAGTCTGGGTGCGTCTCTAGGTGCAACGGTTCAAATTGTTGCAGGAAGGACCGACCAGACAGCACAGCCTGCGGCGGTTTTCCTGTACACTTTGCTGGTGGTGAGGTGTCCAAATTACTGCAGTGCCTCAACCACGGAGCATGCTGCCTGGTCGGTTTCTTTAAAAGGCAGGCGGGAACTTGCATATATGCACTCATGCGCTTATTTGAATATCAGCATCTACTTAAAAAAAAACCTGGCGGAAATGGATCTGCTGGTTGAGACTTCTCCTCTGGCCCTTGGAACCCGCCTCACTTCTGAAACTACAGATTTTGCTTGCTGAGAGTGCCTTTTTTCAGATTTGGCTGGTTTCCCAGCTGTACTCTATGCTGGAATACTGACTGTCATCCAGGAAGCACTAGACTAGACTACTGCAATGTGCTGTAGATGGGGCTGCCCTCGAAGACAGTTTTGAAACTGCATCTAGTGCAAAATTGGGAAAGGACACTGTTTCTTGGCAAATAACTAAACAAATCTTGTTCAGTCTCAGTGGGGAGCTCAAGAGGAAGGGTGAGTCGGGTTGCCACTCTCTGTGAGGGGGCCTGGAGTTTTCCCAGAATTGCAAATTATCTCCAGACCACCTAGATCAGTTCCACTGAAGGAAATAGCAGCTTCAGGGGGTGGACTCTCTGGCATCACATCCCTGCTAAGTTTTTTCCTCTCCCCAAACTCCACCCTCTCCAGGCACCAGCCATAAATCTCCAGGAACGTTGAGCTGAAGTTGTCACCCGTAGGGATGAGTATGAAATTGAATCAGGTTTGGTCCATCAGACCTTTGTTTGTGGCATCAGAATTAAGTCAAAGACACAAAATCTCTAGATGCCATCATTGGCTATGTTGTGGAACAGTCACAGAGCAATTCCATGCAGAGTTACTCCAGTCTAAATCCACTGGGATCCCAGATCACCGCAGACTGTGACAGCAGCCATGAAATTAAAAGACGCCTGCTCCTTGGGAGGAAAGCGATGGCGAACCTAAACAGCATGATAAAAAGTAGAGACATCACCCTGCCAACAAAAGTCCGCATGGTCAAAGCAATGGTATTCCCAGTAGTCATGTATGGCTGCGAGAGTTGGACTGTAAGGAAGGCCAAGCGCCGAAGAATAGATTCTTTTGAACTATGGTTCTGGAGAAGACTCTTGAGAGTCCCTTGGACAGCAAGAAGATCAAATCAGTCAATCCTAAAAGAAATCAACCCTGACTGTTCCCTCGAAGGCCAGATAATGAAACTGAAGCTCAAAGACTTTGGTCACCAAATGAGAAGGGAGGACTCACTGGAGAAGACCCTGATGCTGGGAAAGACTGAAGGTCAAAGAAGACGGGGACGGCAAAGGATGAGATGGTTAGACAGTGTCATAGATGCAACGCACATGAAATTGAGCCAACTTCAGAGGATGGCGGAAGACCGGAAGGCCTGGAGTGATCTGGTCCATGGGGTCGCGAAGAGTCGGACTCGACTGTGCGACTGAACAACAACAACAACAAATCCACTGAAATCAATGGCCTTATTCTGTTGTAACTCATCACAGGATTGCACTGTTAGTCCCAGAAGTGAATTGGGGGGTGGGGGGTAACTTAGTCCTAGGTGGAGCTCAGGACCTGGTGTGAGACTTAAGCATTGCTGACCCGTCTGGAACCAGTGACAAAGCTATTACATTCTGCAATCGGGGGGGGGGGGGGGGGATTGCATTTTTTTATATGTACATGTGTGTGCGCACACATGTGCGTGTGTGCGTGCACCTGGAAGTCATGATGACCTCTGATGACTGACCTTACTGGGGGTCTGGAGGATATTCAGAGCGGTGGCTGAATAAAGCCTGCCCCCGCCTCCTGTGTTTTCAAGGAGGTCTCCCATCCAAGTACTTGCCAAAGTCGACCCTGCTTAGGTTCCGAGATCTGACAAGATCAGGCTTGCCCAGGCTATCCAGGTCAGGGCAAATTCTGCATTTACGTACACAAGAAGTCACCTAGAGAGTCCAACACAGCTACACTGGGTTTCAGACAAGGAAACTTCTCAAAACGTGAAGAAATTAGTCCACAGAAAGTTGAAGGGGGGTAGTGAAGAGTAAAGCTCTTAAGAATACCTGGAAATCATGTAAAGCCACAATAAGGGAAGACCTGATAGAATGTATTCCTCAAATTAGGAAAGGTAGCACCATTTAAGAGGATGCCAGCATGGTTAAGCCGCAAAGTTAAAAAGAGCAAGATGGCAGCCTTTCAGGAACGGAAGTCTTACCCAAATGAGAAGAACAAGGAGGCGCACAGGGGCTTGCAAAACAAATGCAAAGTGGTGATACAGCAAGGGGCACGTGAATCTGAGGAGCAGACTTCTAAACGCATTAAGACAAAGAATAATCATTTTCTTTAAACTCACCAGAAGCAGGAAATTAGCCAGTTGTTGGGCTCCTTATGCACAGCTCAATTGAAATGTAGATTCACTAGACAGCGGCAGTGAAAAAACAAGGAAAGTTCTATGCTAGGAGTGATTGGAAAAGAGACTGAAATAAAAACAGACAGCATTGTAATTCCCCTGTACAGCTCTGTGATGCAGCTGAACGTGGAATACCGCATACCGTTCTGGCCCTCCCTTCTGAAGAAGAAAAAAAGGTTATCGTGGAGCAGGCAGCCCTCCCTCCCCAAATTTATTTATTTAGGACATTTTTATGCTGCCTCTCCAGGGAACCTGCCTTTGATCACAGGGTTGGAATATCTGCCTTACTGCCGAAAGCAGGACAGTTTGAGAAAGGTTGATAAAATTATATAGGGTGTGAAGGAAGAGGATCGAAGCAACTGTTTCTCCTCCCATAATACTAGAACTTGGTTGCGCCCAGAGAAATCTTTTAAACATATTTTTATTTTACCATTTAAAGGGGATACAAAATGAAAAAGGAGAAAGGGAAAGGTGGGAAGCAGCATTTGTTAAACACATTTTAAGGACACTGCATAATAAAAGAATATAGAACATGAAAGTATCTTAGCAAAAGAGTATCATAATAAATCACGATATGGTAAAATAATACTTCAACATAATATTTTTCCATGTATATTTCCATTATTTCCTGTCTATAGGGCTAGGTAGGAAAACATATAAGCAAGAAACACGGGTGCGCCCAGAGAAATTGATGGACAGGAGATTTATAGCATGGACAGAGGGAAGTCCTTCTTCACAATTAATTTATGGAACTCCCAGCCACGTGATGTAGTCACCGTCACTAACTCAGGTGGCTTGAAAAGCGGACCAGACCAAGTCTTGGAGGATTGGTCCAGCGGTGGCTGTTTGCTCTGACGAACCAGAACCTCCATATTCAGGGGCAGTGTACCAGCTGCTGAGGGACAACGAGAAGGGGAGGCTTGGGCCTCTGTGCCTTGCAGGTAGACTTTCCAAAGGCATGGGGGGGGGGACAGGATGCTGAATAAATGAGGCGCTGGTCTGATCCCACAGGGCACTTCTGATATTCCTCATTCAAACAGCACTGTGGGGTGAGGCTGAATGGAGACTTGGTTGTAAATAAAACCTCCCCCCCCCTCCCAACCTGGGGGCCTTCTGGAAGATTAGAGACAGGCATTTCCTCTGTGGCGGAAAATTAGGATGCCCCCCCCTGCCTCTGCAGGAGGGGAGACGGATGAAGGTGTGAGCGGAGGGGAGGGGAGAAGTCGCCGGTCAGGGAGAAACATGCCCACCATGCCCTCCCCCCACCAGCCAGGATGGTCTGCCACAGAGGCTGAAAGAGAAAAGGGAGGCGGAGAAAACCAAGACGAGAAATCGGGTGGAGTTTGGTTTCAGGCACGTCACTCTCTCTCGATCAAGATTTCTTGCAGGAAGATCCTTATGGAGCAGAGTTGCTAACCTCCTCCAGGTGGGGGCCAGGAGATCTCCCAGAATTACAAATGGTCTCCAGATGACAGAGATCAGTTCCCCTGGAAGTAAATGGCAGTTTTGGAAGGTGGACTGTATGGCCTTATGCTCCCTGTATGGTCCCTCCCCTCTCCAAACCCTCCCCTTCCCCGGCTCCCCCCCCCTCAAATATCCAGGAACGTCCCAAGTTGGAGTTGGCAGTCTTATAATGTGGAATGGCTAAGGGCATATTCTTGAACCCCAGCACGGAATATGCTTTCAAAGAGCAAGGATCTTTGGCACCATGTTTTTAGGTTGCTCACTGGCAGTCTTGAAGCAGCGGCTGGACAAACACTTGTCAGGGATGCTCTAGGGCTGATCCTGCATTGAGCAGGGGGTTGGATAAGATGGCCTGTTTGGTCCCTTCCAGCTGTGATTCTATGATTCCATGATTCCATAAAAAGGAGGCAGCTTGGAAGGAGTTTGCATCGCAGGTTCCTCCATCTCAGGTTAGTGTTCAGCCCCAGGTAAGGATGTATCGAAGAAGAGCCCTGCTGAATCAGATCAAAGATCTAGTAGTTCTTCTGCAGCAGCTGCCAGGCAATGCCGCCGGCAAGCTCATGAGCAGGGCACAGATGCGATAGCCATGTCCTGTTGATTCCTTCCTACTCTTTGGTTTTGTCTCAGGTAGACTGCCCCTGCACAAAACCAGTGGGGGAACATTTTAACCTTTCAGGACATTCAGTTGCTGACCTAAAAGTAGCAGTTGTCTTACAAAGGCATTTCAAAGGGAGATTAGAAAGGGAGGCTGCTGAATTGCACCTGATAATGAAGCTCGCAACAATGGATCCACCTGGACTGAATCGAGACCTAGGTTTCCTGTGTCATTACCAATGCTGATTTCTCCACACCCACTACCTCTCTGCATTGTTGTTGTTGTTCAGTCACACAGTCGAGTCCGACTCTTTGCGACCCCATGGACCACCTCCCGCCAGGCCTTCCGGTCTTCCGCCGTCCTCTGAAGTTTGCTCAACTTCATGTTCGTTGCATCGATGACACTGTCTAATCCCAGATCACCGCAGACTGTAACAGCAGTCATGAAATTAAAAGACGCCTGCTCCTTGGGAGGAAAGCGATGGCGAACCTAAACAGCATGATAAAAAGTAGAGACATCACCCTGCCAACAAAAGTCCGCATGCTCAAAGCAATGGTATTCCCAGTAGTCATGTATGGCTGCGAGAGTTGGACTATAAGGAAGGCCGAGCGCCGAAGAATAGATTCTTTTGAACTATGGTGCTGGAGAAGACTCTTGAGAGTCCCTTGGACTGCAAGAAGATCAAATCAGTCAATCCTAAAAGAAATCAACCCTGACTGTTCCCTGGAAGGCCAGATAATGAAGCTGAAGCTCAAATGCTTTGGCCACCAAATGAGAAGGGAGCACTCACTGGAGAAGACCCTGATGCTGGGAAAGACTGAAGGTCAAAGAAGACGGGGATGGCAAAGGATGGGATGGTTAGACAGTGTCATCGATGCAACGAACATGAAATTGAGCCAGCTTCAGAGGACAGCGGAATACAGGAAGGCCTGGCGTGATCTGGCCCATGGGGTCGCGGAGAGTCGGACTCGACTGTGCGACTGAACAACAACAACAAAAGAAAGAGGTGGAGTTTACAGTGTGAAATGTGAAGGGGTGATGGGGAGGGAAGGAAGTGAAGGAAAGGAGGCGTGATCTGTTCCATACAGAGGACCAGTTTCAGCCGG
>NW_015164233.1:208933-216531 GCF_001447785.1 Gekko japonicus
ATGAAGATGATGATGATGAAGAAGATGATGATGAAGATGAAGAAGAAGAAGATGATGATGACGAAGAAGAAGATGAAGATGAAGAAGAGATTGGATTTATACCCCGCCCTTCACTCGGAGTCTCAGAGCGGCTTACAAACTCCTTTCCCTTCCCCTCCCCACAACAGACACCCTGTGAGGTGGGTGGGGCTGAGAGAACTCTGACACAAACTGCTCTTTTTCAAGGACAGCTGTGCCAGAGCTTGTGACTGACCCAAGGTCACATCAGCAGGTGCAAGTGGAGGATTGGGGGAATCAAACCCGGTTCTCCCAGATTAGAGTCCGCACACTTAACCACTACACCAAACTGGCTCTATGGCATTGTGCCCCCTTTGAAGTCCCTCCCCAAACCCCACCTTCCTCAGGCTCCATCCCCAAAACCTCCAGGTATCTCCCAAACTGCAGCTGGCAACCCTGCCCCCCACGGATGTAGTGGTTAGGAGCGCAGACTCTAATCTGGGAGGACCAGGTTTGATTCCCCACTCCTCCACTTGCACCTGGCTGGATGACCTTGGGCAAGCCGTACTTCTGATAAGAGCTGTTCTTGAAAAAAGAGCCGTTTCTGTCAAGAGCTCTCTCATTACCTGCCTACCTCACAGGGGGGGTCTGTTGTGGGGAGGGGAAGGGAAAGGAGTTTGTAAGCCGCTCTGAGACACCTTTGGGTTGTGAAGGGCGGGGTATAAATCCAGTCTCTTCTTCTTCTACAGACCTTGGGGCAGGTTCAGAACTTTGGTGGGCAAATGAGCTGGGGTTTCTTTTGCCAACCCTTTCTCCCCATGCATTGTGGCTCCTAATCACTCAGAGGCAGGAGAATTTCTAAAAACCACCCTGCCCTGAGGATAAAATCCCAGACTCTTTAAAAAAAAAGCACCACAAGGCAAACAGGATTCGACCGGAACATCTAGGAACGAGCCGACTGCTGTCAGGCCCGGGGGCCTTACTGAAGGCAGGCCAGGGAGCTGAGTATCAGACACATCCTTGATTATCTTTCTACTTGGGGCGTGAGGAGCTTTCCATGAGAACAGAGTGTACTTGGGGCACAGATGACGGATGAAAGGTTCAGAACTGCAGGCTCAAGCACTGAGCGTAAAACTTCACAGAGAATTCGCACCTGTTTAACAGCTAGGGGTTAGAGGTGTGGTTGCTAACCTCCAGGTGGGGGCTGGAGATCTCCTGGGATTTCAACCGCTCTCCAGGCAATGGAGATCACCTCACCTGGAGAAAATGGCCGCTTTAGAGGTAGAGCCTAGGGTTGCCAGCCTCCAGGTGGGGCCTGGGGATCTCCCGCTTTTACAACTGATCCCCAGCCGACAGAGATCAGCTCCCCTGGAGAAAATGGCTGCGCTGAAGGGTGGACTCTCTGGCGTTGTACCTTGTTGAGGCCCCTCCCCTCCCCAAACCCCACCCTCTCCTGGCTCCACCCCCAAAGTCTCCAGGTATTTCCCAACCCAGAACTGGCAACCTTAGTGGAGTCTATGACATTGTACTTCGCTGAGGCCCCTCCCCACCTCAAACTCCACCCTCCCCAGGCTCCACCCCCCCCAAATCTCCAGGTATTCCCCAACCCAGAGCTGGCAACCTTAGCTAGAAGACCTGAGCATGCTTGTTAACAATAGGAGATTTTGGAGGTCATTAAGCCACAGGGTCGCTATAAGTCGGAAGCAACTCCACAGCACTTCACACACAGAAGTATTAAGGCAGAAACCACACTAATGTATCTCCCCCCCCCCCCCCCCCCCCTTCTTGCGCCATTGTTTAGCTCCCAAACTACTGCTGTCTTCACTATTTCCTTTCCTTCAGGCCCTTCCCGAAAGACTAGGGTGGCCAACAGGCCTGGAGAAAAGACTGTCTTATCCTTTTTAATAGGAGCTGTGGTGGCTCAAGTGGTTAAGACGCTGAACTGCAGGCTGTGAAAGGTCAGTAGTTCGGCAGTTCGAGACCCGGGTACCGCATGACGGAGTGAGCTCCCATCTCTAGTTCCAGCTCCTGCCAACCTAGCAGTTCGAAAGCAAGACATTGCAAGTAGATAAATAGGTACCGCTTTGGTGGGAAGGTAACAGCGTTCCGTGCGCCTTGGTGTTTAGTCATGCCGGCCACATGACCACGGAAACGTCTCCGGACAGCGCTGGCTCTTCGGCTTGGAAACGGAGATGAGCACCGCAACCCTAGAGTCGGACTCGACTGGCTTTCGAGCAAGGGAACCTTTACCTTTACTTTACCCCTTTTAACAGAGGCTTGATGTGTGGACATGGGCTGCCGAAACTTTTCCTGGCACGCAAGTCCAGAACATCAGTGGATAAATACACTCTCATTAAGCCTCCGTTAAAAGGGCGAGGGGTTATCTTCCCCTCTCCAGGTTGCTGGCAACCCATGAGGCTAGACTCTAGCATCACAGGTTGGCACCAACCTGGGGGGGGGGAACCCAGTCCCCCACCACACAGCCTGGCCTCAGCACTAAGCTTGAGTGATGCGAACCTTGAAGGGGAGGGAGATGCTGAGGGGACTTTTAGCCCCACGGAGGGAGGAGTCGCCCTCACCTTGGGGTTGAGAACAAGGGAGGCGGAGCGAGATTTGAACCAGATGCGGTGGATGAAGGGCAAGGAAAGCAGCACCGGAGGAAGGACCTGACCCTTTAAAAGCAAAGACTGAATCCTGTCTGAGTTGGGGGTATCAGAGGCCTCCTGGAGACTTAATTGGAAAAGCAGAGTAATGGACATGGCGTCGGGTCAGACAGAACCAGCGGACGGGATGGGACCTTCGGCGAGGAACAGGAAGAATCCCAGCAACCTCTACAGAAAGGTAAGGAAACCTGGCTCCTTTTCCTCCTCCGCTGCGCCACAGTTAGAACCATCCGACAGGGAAAACGACCATCGTTTTATCCTGAATATGGGAGGAGGACCTAGTATCCTAAACAAGGCCTGGTGGAAGGAGCTCCCGGAGGAGATCAGGGCCCTGCGGGACCTTATGCAGTTCCGCAGGGCCTGTAAGACGGAGCTCTTCCGCCAGGCTTTCACATAGGGGCCACCACTACCACCGCTACCAATGAGGTGGACAACATCGGGGTTAAGAATGGCCCAGGAAGATCCACCACAATTTCTGCATGACTGATACCAGTGGATTTACCTGGTTGGGATAGGCTATAGGTTAACATCTTCCCTGGAGAACTGTCTGTTTACCATCTGGCACGTATCCGGAGACCGTCTTGTTTTTAAATTGAGTTCAACTGTTATTAATGTTTTTATTGTTTTTATCTGTTTTATATGGGCTTTGCCCCTTGTAAGCCGCCCTGAGCCCGCTCTGCGGGGAGGGCGGGGTAAAAATCTCAATAAATAAATAAATGAATAAAATGCACGGGGGGTGCCTGGAAGTATTCTTCAGGCCCAGGATGTGTGATATAAAGAAGCAGGGAATTGGCTGTGGGTATCTGCAGGGTACCCACGAATAGCCACAGCTAGCCTCCAGGGTTTTTTTGGAGCCCAAATACACATGAATGCATGAAGCTGCCTTCTAGTGAGAATCTTGTCTACTCAGACTGGCAGCGGCCCTCCAGGGTCTCGGGCGGAGGTCTTTCCCATCACCTACTGCCTGGTCCTTGTAAGTGGAGATGCTTCGGGTTGAACCTGGGACCTTCTGCACGCCAAGCCGAGGCTCTACCACTGAGCTACAGCTCCTCCCAAATAATTTTCTGGGTGGTGGGGATAATTGTAGAGTAAATGGCTAGTGGGTCAGACCAGGACCTGGGAGAATGGGTTCAGACCTACACTTACCCATAAAGCTCACTGGGTGACCCTGGGCCAGCTAGGGATGCCAGCCTCCAGGCGGGACCTGGGGATCTCCTGGAATTACAGCTCACCTCACCTCCAGCCTATAGAGATCAGTTCCCCCAGAGAAAATGGATGCTTAGGAGGGTTGACTCTGTGGCACTGTGGCCCCACTGAGATCCCTGTCCTCCCCAGGGTCCATCCCCAAATCTCGAGGAGATTCCCATCCAGGATCTGGCAACCCTGTGACACTCCATAGGGTGTAGTAGTTTGGTGTACTGGTTAAGAGTGGCTGGCTTGGGTGACCTTGGGTCAGTTACAGTACTCTCAAGGGCAGTTCTCTCAGGGAAGAAGAAGAGATTGGATTTATACCCCGCCCTTCACTACCCGAAGGAGTCTCAGAGCAGCTTACAATCCCCTTCCAACAACAGACACCCTTGAGAGAACAACTCTGAGACAACGTATGACGGACCCAAGGTCACACCAGCAGCTGCATGTGGAGGAGTGGGGAATCAAACCTGGTTCTCCCAGATTAGAGTCTACACTCCTAACTACTACACCAAACTGGTTCTCTCAGCCCCACCTACCTCACGGGGTGTCTGTTGTGGGGAGAGGAAAGGAAGGAGATTATAACATGCTCCGAGACTCCTTCGGGTAGTGAAAACCAGGATATAAAAAACAACTCTTCTTCTTTCTCCATCCCCCACCGGTGGCCAGAGGGGCCTTGGCAACCTGAGACTAGTCTCTCTGTCTGTCTCTCTCTCATCCTAACCTACCTCATAGGGTTGTTGTGAGGATAAAATGGGGACGGGGAAACCACGTAGACCGCTCTGAGCTCCTTAGAGGAAGAGTGAGATAAACGAGTATGAGAGTCATTTCTGTTTGGGGGGAGATTGATGATTATATATCAAGAAAATATCCCTGTTTTATCTGTTTGTTTGAATCTTTGTATATGGCTTCTGGGCGTCCAAACATCATTTCTCAGTGCCCATCTGCTCATTTGCTCTGGGGGGGTGAGCAGAATGTATAATTTGGCGTGGCGGAAATGAGGAGGGGAGGATTACTTTGGGATGCAAAGAGGGGAGACATCTCCGCCAGCCCATTCAACAGGCCTCTGGAGCGATTTGCAGACACTTGTGGGGGGGGGGGAGGCAGAGGGACAGAATTCTAAGCTCCGCTGAACTCAGTGGGAGGCTTTTGAATAAACACACTTTGGGGCTGTGTCCTAAAGGCGTACTGAACTCTCCAAGTTCACAGCGTTCACATGCTCCCCTACCCCATCCCAGTAGACTGACATTTCAGACTCAGGAGGTATTTGTTGTTGTTGCTTTTTGCCTTCAAGTCACAGCGGACTTATGGCCACCCCGTTGGGTTTTCAAGGCAAGAGACGTTTCAGAGCTGGTTTAGCCACTGCCTGGCCCCGCGTCACAACCCCGGTATTCCTTGGCGGTCTCCCATCCAAAAATACTAGCCACAGTTGACCCTGCTTAGCTTCCGAGATCTGATGAGATCAGGCTAGCCTGGGCTATGCAGGGAAGGGCCAAGACATGCTTGTTGTTGTTCAGTCACACAGTTGAATGCGACCCCATGGACCAACATCAGGCCAGGCCTTCCGGTCTTCCGCCGTCCTCTGGAATTTGCTTAATTTCATGTTCGTTGCATCGATAACACTGTCCAACCATCTCACCCTTTGCCGTCCCCTTCTTCTTTGACCTTCAGTCTTTCCCAGCATCAGGCTCTTCTCCAGGGAGTGCTCCCTTCTCATTTGGGGGCCAAAGTATTTGAGCTTCAGCTTCAGTATCTACCCACTCCATAAAGTGGGTAAAAATCCTCTTTGATTTTGCATAGTCTCTCCCCCTTTCCGTACTACACAGAGCTTCAGTTTCTAGTGAGGAGCAAGACTCCAGTAGGATCTTTAAAAAGACTAAAAAAATTTGTGGCAGGGGATGAGCTTTCCTAAGTCACTGCTCACTTCTTGAACCTCCTAGACTCTTTCTCTTTTCTGCTGCTACAGACTCCCCTTTCCGTGCTACACAGAGCTTCAGATTCCAGATTCTAGTGAGGAGCAAGACTCCAGTAGGACCTTAAAAAAGACTAACTGTTTGTGGCAGGGGATGAGCTTTCCTAAGTCACTGCTCACTTCTTGAACCTCCTAGACTCTTTCTCTTTTCTGCTGCTACAGACAGATGAACATGGCTAGCCATCTTGAACAGATTCTTTCGAAATGGAGTCCCTTTGCCGAGTCTTTACCCAACATGCAGCAGGGCCCAGGGGCGTCTAACATTGGGTAAGTCTGCATTGGCTTTTCCCTCTGTTGGAACAGAAATCCCCCTCTGCATTGCATGCCGCTTTCACTTCCTTTGATCATCGGATTTTATGGTACCTTCTGCATTGATTTATGGCCATTCGGGGTGACTTCGCAGTCAGTGCTGCGTTGACCCGGGGTATTTGAATGTGGTTTTGAGACTCCCAAAGGAGTCTCAGAGCAGCTTGCAAACTCCTTTCCCTTCCCCTCCCCACAACAGACACCCTGTGAGGTAGGTGGGGCTGAGAGAGCTCTTGACAGAAACGGCTCTTTTTTCAAGGAAAGCTCTTATGAGAACTACGGCTTGCCCAAGGTTATCCAGCAGCTGCAAGTGAAGGAGCGGGGAATCAAACCCGGTTCTCCCAGACTAGAGTCCGCGCACTTAACCACTACACCAATCTGGCTCATTGGCTTCCATGGGCTAAGAAGGGTGCTACTGTGCTTAGGATGGCACTATAAAACTCTGTTAAAGAGAACGGATATTTTTTTTCTCCAGGCCTTCCGGCACCCCTATCCTCATTATCATTTTATTTCTTTTAAACACCTGTATGCCTACTTTTGGACACATCTTTTTTTTTGGTAAACATTTTATTTTTAGGATACATTCAGCAAAGTTCAACATTTGTATTACAATTCTTATCCCTTTATATCCTACCCTCCTCCCTTCCCCCCCCCCTATATATGGCTTCCCACCATGCTACAACCTCCTGCATAATCTTTAGGTTACTCTTAAGTACTCCTCTTTATCTTTTACATTTTCTACAGGTAATTTATTTTTTCACAATTCTCTGTACTCAATACTTATCAAAGCGAAATAAATTGTCTCTCACATCCCAGTATTTTTCCAGATATTCTTTTAAGTCTTTCCAATCTTCAAAAAAGTCTTCTGCTGCCATATTATTCAGTTTCCTTGTCAACTTATCCATTTCAACCATAAAAAGTAGTTTTTTAAATCCATTCTCCAATTCCAGGATTTTCCTCCTGTTTCCAACTTTGTGCATATGTCATTCTGGCAGTCACAATCATGTACCACATAAGCGTCCTTTTCGCCACATTGACCTCTTCCATTTTAAGTCCCAAAAGTAATATTTCTGGTTCTTTTTTAAATGTGCAGTTAACTATTTTTTCCATCTCTGTATGAATCTCAACCCAAAACTTTTTAGCTTTTTCACATGTTTACCACATATGGTAAAGCGAGCCTTCTACTTTTATACATTTCCAACATTTACTCGACATATTTGTATTCATATTTGCAATCTTTTTTGGAGTCATATACCATCTATACATCATTTTATAACAGTTCTCTTTTATATTATTACATGTCGATATTTTCAAGGCACTCTTCCATAAATATTCCCAAGATCACATAGGAATTTCTTTATTCATATTTATTGCCCATTTTACCATTTGCTCTTTAACTACCTCATCCTCAGTGTACCATTTTAACAATATTTTATACATTTTTGAAATAAGTTTCTTACCTCCCTCCAACC
>NW_015164233.1:216655-227249 GCF_001447785.1 Gekko japonicus
GGAACCAACCATATTTAAACACTAGATCTTCTTCCATTTTCATTTCATATGTCTTTCCCACAGGCTTCAACATATCTTTATATTGTACCCAATCTTCTCCTTTATGTATCGAAAAAGGCTTTATCACCTCTGCCGGTACAATCCAAAGAGGTCTCTGATCAGAAAAAAACCTTCTGTATTTAATCCATGTATCAAAAAGTACTCTCCTGATGTAATGATGCTTACTTTTGGACACATCTTCAAAGTCATTTGCAACATGAGAACAAAAGCAACACAAGCATAATGTAGGTTTTTTTTAAATACGTCACTGCCCCCAGTCGGGTTGCCAAGCTCCAGGTGGTACCTAGAGACCTGCTGCCATTCCAAGTGATCTCCAGGCGATCAAGATCAGTTCCCCTGGAGAAAATGGCTGCTTTGGAGGGTGGACCGCCAGTGGGGTCAGAACTCCAAAAGACTTCCCACTGTTGCTCCCCCGTACCAAGAATACAGAGCCTATAGGGGTGGAGCTTGAGGAGGACCACTCTTGCCCCCAAGCAATCTTCCTAAAGAGAGATCCAAATAAGCAGACAAAAAGGGAAGTTTTAGAGTACCTCCTAAGTCAAAGCAAAGAGGAACAATTCTTTAACTAGAAGACAGAAGGAGATCGGTGCACAGCTTCGGGGCCACAGCTGAAAAGGTCCTGCTTCTAGCTGCAGGTGTTTTGCATTGTATGCACCAGTGGGAACTGAAGCAGGGCCTGATCTGATGACTGAACACGGCTGGAAGATGCTATAGGGAGAGGCAGACAGAAAACGGACAGGGGAAGCTAGGAGATCCGTGACTGGATTGCCTCAGAATATTTCTGGATTTCAGCCATGCAATTCCCAATTCAGATTAAGGGAGGGAGAATAGGTTTGGGCAGGGGGGGGGGAGAGAGAGAAGGGTTTAACCCTCCCATCCCTGCACATTCAACCTCTGTGAGAGGGACAGGACATCTTCCCCTCCTGTCCAGTTGGCAACCTTCATCAGAATCAATCCCTCAACATGGTCATTGCCTAACGTTTTCCCTTGAGAAAGGGCTAATAACCGCAATGGGAGGTGGGTCCCTGGGTCATGATTTGCAGACCATGCAGGGGTGCAAGGGTTAAACTCCTTACCTGCCCCCCCCATGACACGCCAGTCAGGTCCCTGCATGACTGCAAGTGGACATAGAAAAAACCACCCTAGGCAGACACCTGCAGTGATCTTCCAGTGTTTGCTCTGAACCGAAGCCTTTCGGACCTGTCGGTCCCCGGCCAAGGAGGACTGCGAGGGTCTCAACCCACCCTTGGAACTGGGCCCCGCGTGCACACACCACCCAGTGCGGCCGATGAAGAAGCCAACGGTTGTCCTGTTTTCTGTCGTAAAGCGTTCTGCACACGGTTGGCCTCTCGGAAGCATTCGTTAGTGCAACCTCCCCCCCACCCCCCGCTAATTGCCGTTTCGAAAGTCTCCTTCACTGGCACCCTCTGAATGAACAGTGAAGCCGGGAAGTTGCTCAAGGCATAGATCAGTGACAAGATCCCTATCGTCCTAAAGGGAATGCAGCTGACACGGCAGATGTAGCTGATAAAAAATGTAGCTGATTAAAAAAAAACTGTTCGAGAAACTGCAGCGGCCTGTGGACGGGAAGGCGACGCTGGCAGAGTTGAAGACAGTATCAAGACTGAAACCTCTGGTTAATGGGGTGGTGTTGACCGCTCTGCCAGCACTCCTGCCTGTCATTCCTCCAGGGCACACCAGCTGGGTCCGGCCTGGATTGACTTTCAGCCTATTCAGCCTCATCCCCAGCTTCCAAGCTAGGGATGCCAGCCTCCAGGTGGGACCTGGGGATCACCCGGAATTACAACCAGGGGTCATTTCGTAGAAAATGAAGTGCAGGAGCTCATTAGCACAACTTATTTGCATATGCCACACATACCCCTGACATCACTGGGAATGTGTCAGAAGGCAACACCCACCGCTCAGGCTCCACTGGACTGTTTTGGATTGCTAGCTATTGGGGGGGGGAGAATGTGCAGATCTGTCCTCGCAGAGGAGGAGGGAGAGCTTGTACCTGAATAAAACTGGGTCTTAAAGGTGCCACTGGACTGTTTTGGACTTGTTGGCTCTGCAACTTACCTGGCTGCTTTTTGCTCTGACTGAGGGCTGCTGGGAGCAGGGGGGTGGGGCTTGTTGCATGTGCCCACCCCCTGGGCTCTTTACTGCCGGAGCTCCGCTCCTGTGTGCTCCTGCAGGAAAGGACCCCTGATTACAGCTCATCTCCAAATTACAAAGATCAGTTTCCCTGGAGGAAATGGATGCTCTGGAGGGTGGACTCTGTGGCATTGTGCACCACTGAGATACCTGTCCTCCTCGGACTCCATCCCCAAATCTCTAAAGGTTTTCCATCCTGGATCTGACAACCCTACCCCCCATTCCCCAACGGTGGCCAGCAATGTTCCCTGTAAGGTGTGGAGTCCTGCGAGCAAGAATTCTACTTTTGTGAGCTACTTTGTGAGCTACCTTAAAGTTGTGAGCGAGCGATTTGGCTGCTGCATAAATTAGTTTGCTCTGGAGCCCTCCTTCCTGAGCTAAGGCACAAATGTGTGAGCCGGAGGCTAAAAAACGGTGAGCTAGCTCACACTAACTCAGCTTAGAAGGAACACTGGTGGCCGGGGGGGACGGGGACCTGGAAACCCTATTCCGAGCAATGGTTAGTGCAGGAACAGGAAAAGTTATGAACAGGCATATTGGTCCATGGTAGGACTGCCAACCTCCAGGTGCGGGCTGGAGATCTCACAGAATCGTAGCCGACCTCCAGATGAATGAGATCAGTTCCCCTGGAGGAAATGGCTGCTTTGGTGGTGGTGGTGGTGGTGGGTGTTGGAGGAGGAGACGGAAGAGGAGGAGTTAGTTTTATACCCCACCCTTCACTACCCGAAGGAGTCTCAAAGTGGCCTACAATCACATTTCCTTCCCCTCCCCTCCAGGGGTCATTTCCTGCAGGAGCGCACAGGAGCGGAGCTCCGGCAGTAAAGAGCCCAAGGGGCGGGCACATGCAACAAGCCCCACCCCCTGCTCCCAGCAGCCCTCAGTCAGAGCAAGAAGCAGCCAGGTAAGCTGCAGAGCCCCCTTGGCCCCCGGTCCAAAAGAAGTCCAGTGGTACCTTTAAGACCAGGCTTTATTCAGGTACAAGCTCTCCCTCCTCTGCGAGGACAGATCTGCACGCCCCCCCCCCAATAGCTAGCAATCCAAAACAGTCCAGTGGAGCCTGAGCGGTGGGTGTTGCCTTCTGACACACTTCCGGTCATGTCCGGGGGTGTGGCATATGCAAACAAGTTATGCTAATGAGCTCCTGCACCTCTTTTTCTACGAAATGACCCCTGCCCACAACAGACACCCTGTGAGGTAGGGGGGGGCTGAGAGAGCTCTGAGAGAACTGTGACTGACCCAAGGTCACCCTGCTGGCTCCATGTGGAGGAGGAGTGGGGAATCAAGCCCAGTTCTCCAGATCAGCGTCCTGCTGCTCTTAACCACGACACCAAACTGGCCAGTGGACTGCAAGGCATGACATCCCACTGAGGTGCCGCCCTTTCCCCAAACCCCCAAATCTCTAGGAATATCCCAACCCGAACTGGGCAACCCTAGAAAAACAAGATTGAAATCCACATCGTAATTCTATTGGGACCAATCAGATTGACACAAAACACCGCAAGCTTCCGCGCTCACCAGAATTCTTCATCAGGCTGGATTTGAAAAGTTAGAAGGGCAGAAGGCAAATCTTCCCAGGGCCTGACATCAAAGTCTGATCTTGCATTTATCCTCCAAAAGATGCAAGAAGACAAATTAGCTTCATGTTGATGCCGACGTGTTGAGTGAACGTTCTCCGGGAAGCTGTATTCAATCCATGTATTCCATTCTTTGTTTTCTCACTGAAACCCAGAAGGCAGAACCAGAATTTGGAGCACTCCCTTATGGGCTCAGCGAGGGAAGGGGGGCAGGCTGTGGTTTCCCATTTGAAGTATACTATGCAAGGTCCCTCCGTTAGATCTGGAGAGCCAGAATAGTGTAGCGGTTAATATCAAACTAGGATCAGAGAGATCTGGGTCTGAACACACTGCACAGTCAACCACAACTCTTTCCTCTTCCTTTTGTTTGCCAGCATATCAAAAGCTTCACCTAGGGTTGCCAGCTGTGGCAGTGGAGCCAGCATTGTATGGGCTTGCACGATGCCATATTAGTTCTGGTTGTGTAACTGGAAGTGGTGTCGCCGCATTGGGTGACTCTCTAGCAAGGCCCCCAGAAAACTCTATGGTTTTACCATAGAGTTTGAGGAGCGGCTAGAGCAGGATGTCAATACCACCGTCACTCCCCTCCTCCCCCATTTATCCTAGTGCTGCACTGGACAGCAATGAGGGACCAGAGGTGGGGGGCAGGAGGTCTCCCTATCAGGGTAGGTTTTTTTTTAGTGTGTGTGTGTGTGTGTGTGTGCCTGGAGGTCATGGCTGGCTTCTGGCAACCCCTTGTGGGGCTGGGCGGCAAGGATGTTCAGAGAGGTGGCTTGTTGCCTGCCCCTGCATCATAGCCCTGGTATTCCTTGGAGGTCTCCCTTCTAAGTACTTGCCAGGGTCAGCCCTGCTGAGCTTCCGAGATCTGACGAGATCGGGATTGCCTGGGCTATACAGGTCAGGGCCCTATCATGATAGGTTTTTGACGCTTGAGTGTACGGCCACAGTCAATTCCAACCACTACCACTTTTAGTTCTGCTTTTGCGGGATCTGCCTCTGAAATGTCTTCCGTCCAACTGCTTCTTCCGGTTCGAATGGGGAACCCGCTGAGCACAGCCAATGAGAGCTATTGGACCAGGGCAACAACCAATCAAACCCACTCCTCTATCCCCATTCCCAAGTAAGGCTGCCAACCACAGCTTGTGAAATTCCTGGAGATTGGGAGGGGGTGCCTAGAAAAGGCGGAGTTTGAGGAGGGGAGCTGGGGGGCATGTGATCTCTATGGTATACCATAGAATCTGCCCTTTGAAGCTGCCACTCCCTCCAGGGGGAGAACTGATCCTTGTAATCTGGAGATGAGCTGTAATTCCAAGAGGACTCCGGGATCCCACCCTGAGGACCAGTAACCCTGCTCCCTTGAAGCATTGGGGAGGTTACGTGGATGCCGCTGGGACACAGCCTGATAAGGGAACTCTTTCTCCACGTTGCTTGTAGGTTCTCACACCACGTGATTCCCCCCTCCCCAATGCCGTTGTGAGTCTCCCAGCTTTTGTTCCCCAGCAGCTATGGGGGGGGCAGGGGGTGTCATAACGAGCTGGGTGGGGGAAATGAGTCAACTTGTGAGCCCTTTCAAACAATGGAAGATCACTCATGGGGGAGGCATGCGTTCTGGCAGACAAGAGTCACGGGGGAGGAGTGTGAGGTCAAACAATGCATTGTAAAACCACCCCACGGAGGCTAATTTTGGAGACTGGATCCCACATAACGTCAAATCACTGTGTTCCGTAGTAATTCATCCAAATTGCTGAACAAGCCTTGGTTCTGTGTTAGCAAATACTTGCACAGCCTAGCATTTCCTATTCACTCAGAAGAATGCATTTTCAAGACAGAACGATTAGCAAAGGAGTTAGTGTTGGACTACTATCATCTGGGCGACTCGGGTTCGAATCCCTGCTCTCTGCCGTGGGAGCTCGCTGGGTCACCTTGGCTCAGCCACACCCCCTCAGGGTCCTCAATGTTCCCTCTAAGCCGAGTTAGTGTGAGCTAGCTCACCGTTTTTTAGCCTCCGGCTCACACATTTTTGTCTTAGTTCAGGAAGGATGGCCCCAGAGCAAACTAATTTATGCAGTAGCCAAATCGCTCGCTCACAACTTTAATGCCAGTAGCTCACAAAGCAGAAGTTTTGCTCACAAGACTCCACAGCTTAGAGGGAGCACTGCTCAGGGTTGTTCTGAGGACAATCTGGAGGAGACTGATGTCAACTACTTTGGGTCCTCCTTGGGGGGAGAAAGGCGGGGTATGAATGGAGTAAATTAAAAAGAAACAACAACAAATAAGGACATAACTAATCCGTGTCCAGGATGCTACTTTGGGGGAAGACCGCTGCGGCCTTTATCGGGGAGACACACGGCCTTTGCAGTTTAGAGTTCAGGGACACCCAATGAATTTGGTGGGTAACAGACAGGCCCGTAGCTACAGTGGGGCATTTTGGGGCCCCGCCCCCTTAATTAAAAGTCCTGCCCCACAAAGAGCCATGCCAGACGCCTTAGTTTTTTGGGGGTATTTTTTGTATTTTTAAAATGTGTGTGTGTGTATAAACCTTATTTTCGAGGAGAGACCCCCGCAGCCAGCAGCACTGTGGCTTGCCCTCGGGCTTCCCTCTCCCTCCCACTGTGAAATTCTGGAGGGGGGCAGGGCTATTTTTGGGCAGGAACGCATAGGAACGGAGTTCCGGCTGGCTTCAGAGCTGGCCACGCCCACTACAGCCAAAACCTCTGCGTGCCTGGCTACAGAGGGAAGGCCTGGAGAGCGACCCCCCCAGTGACTCCGAGGCAGGCGGGCCAAGGGGGGCCCTGGAAGGATCAGGGAGGCATTTAAATTCCTTCCCGTGCCTTCCCTGGCCTGTCCAAGGGCTGGCTTGCCCAGGCTCCCTGCAGCCATGGGGTGCCTGGGCAAGAGGGAAGGCACGGGGGTATGGCCTATTATGCTAATGAGCTGTGCTGTCAGGGGTGTGGCCTAATGTGCTGAGTTTCTGCTGTGGGATGTGGCCTATTATGCTAATGAGTTCCTGCTGGGCTTTTTCTACAAAAAGAGCTGGGGGGGAGCATCATGGGACCTGGGAAGAGAGAGCCCAGAAGGCATTTAAATGCCTTCCGAGTTCCCTTCCACGGGGCAAAGAAAGCATAGAAGGGCACTCAAGAGTGGCGCCTTCAATACACCTCCAACAGTCCCCCTTTCTGCTAGCCCAGTCCTGCTGTAGACCACAGAGGTCGCGGTGAGTCTTGCAAAAGCATTCCCATGAGCCTTCGGGAAACATGCTCAGAGCCTCCCCCTTCTTTACAGACAGGCATTGAGATGAATTTAATTAATTGTAACTTGACTGCCCCCTTAAAAATTTAAATGCCTCCCAAACAAACAAAAAAACAACCCCGGCTGTGGGTCCGGTAATATAGGATCACAGAGTTGGATGGGGGCCCTACAGGGGACGCCTAGTCCAACCCCCTGCTCAAGGCAGGATCAGCCCAGAGCATCCCTGGCAAGTGATTGTCCAGCCGCTGCTTAAAGACGGCCAGTGAGGGCAGCTGATTCCACTGTCGCACAACTCTTACGGTAAAAAGGGTTTTCCTAATATCCAGCCGGTACCTTCTCGCCCCCAATTTAAACCCATGATCGCGAGTCCCGTCATCTGCTGCCAATAGGAACAGCTCTCTGCCCTCCTCTAAGTGACAGCCCTTCAAATACTTCGAGAGAGCAGTCATTTCCCCCCTCAGCCTCCTCTTCTTCAGACCGACCATTCCCAGACCCCTCGGCCTTTCCTCACAGGGCTAGGTCTCCTGGCCCCCCGTTCATCCCCATCGCTCTCCTCTGCACCCGCTCCATTCCGTCCACATCCTTTTTGACATGAGTCCTCCAGAACTGCAGACAGTACTCCAGGTGCAACCTGACCAATGCAGTGTACGGCGGGACTAAAACGTCTCGTGATTCGGATGCGATGCCAGACAAAAAGAAGCACTTCTTTATGCACATGTGTGCGATCACGTTGCAACCAACTTATGGTGACCCCCAGCAAGGAGCTTTGAAGGCAGATGAGAAGCAGAGCTGGCTTGCCATTGCCTTCCTCCGCAGAGTCTACCTTGGTGGTCTCTCTTCCAAGGACAGACTCTGCTTTAGCTTCTGAGCAGAGGTCATTTCGGGGGGGATCGCGGGGGATCGCAGTTCCCCCGGGTGAGGTACGGGGGCGGAGCACATGACGAAGCCCCGCCCCCTGCTTCCGGCCGCCTCGCTTCTGGCCCTCATTCAGCCAGGAGGAGGCAGGAGAAGAGGGAGGGTAAGTTGCTTCCTCCCCGCCTCTCCCCACCCCTGCCTGCCTGGGGCCAGGGAGGGCCTTGGCGGGGCTTCCTCGCACTCCCGCTGGCCTTGCAGGTCCACCGCCGGGCCCCTCATGGGGCTCGGCAGTGGAGCTGCAAGGCCAGTGGCGGCGGCCGGGACTGTTGGGGGCGGGGTGTGTGGCCTTATGACACACTTCCGGTGATGTCAGGGGGTGTGGCCTTATGACACACTTCCGGTGATATCAGGGGGTGTGGCATATGCTAATGAGTTATGCTAATGAGTTCCCCTAGCTCTTTTTCTACGAAACGACCCTTGCTTCTGAGATCTGACAAGATCAGGAGACACCATGTAGGGATACCAGCTTTCCTGCCAGGGAACACCAGCTGGGTCTGGCCTGGATTGACTTTCAGCCTATTCAGCCTCATCCAGACCCCAGCTTCCAAGCTAGGGATGCCAGTCTCCAGGTGGGACCTCGGGATCACCTGGAATTACAGCTCATCTCCAGATTACAAAGATCAGTATCCATGGAGAAAATGGCTGCTTTGGAGGGTGGACTCTATGGCATTGTACTCAACTGACATCCCTGTCCTCCCCATGCTCCATCCCCAAATCTCCAGGAGCTTCCCAACCTGGATCTAGCAACCTTACCTCCCCCCATCCTCCTGCCAGTGGCCAAGGGGTACCTGGCAATGCCAATACCATGCCACCTTCCCTCCCAAGTGCTTTACTTAATGAGTAATAATAAAAAAGTTGTGGCATTTCACTGCCTGCAGACATAGTGACGGACACTAGCACAGATGCTTTAAAAAGGGGATTGGACAGATTCATGGCGGAGAGGTCCATCTGGCCCCACTGGTGGACTTCCTGATGACACCTGGGCTTTGGCCAATGGGTGACACAGAGTGTTGGGCTGGATGGGCCATTGGCCTGATCCAACATGGCTTCTCTTATGTTCTTATCAGTGGTCACTAGCCGTGGTGGCTAAAGGGAGCCTCCAGTGCTGCTAAGAGGAAACATTGGAGAAGGCTTTGGCCTCTATGCCCTATTGTTAGCCCTTCAGAGTAACTGGTTGGCCACTGGTTGAGACTGGATGCTGGAACAGATGCTGGTCTGGTCCAGCAAGGTTCTTCTCGTGTTTTTACGTCCTTATGACTTTCAGCGATCTTCTTGCTAGAGTCAGCATTAGTGACTCATGGCTTATTTTATGGAATTTGTCAAGCTGAGCAGATACTGTTTATGAATATGTATATAAGCCTGGCGGGCAAGGAAAACTGAAGAAAAGCACCACAATATGCTAATAGCTTTGACACACACTACCCAACAGGTTCTCATGAATACTCTTTGGTCCTGCCACCTGATTTGCATTTTGCGGCCTACAAATCCGCCGTCTCAGATGGTCCCGTCTGACGGGCGTTTTTGGAGAAACAGCTTCTTGGGCGGTGATTATATAATTTACTCAGTTCCGATGATCTAACGTAAGCAGACAACATTGGCGGAAGCTTCAGAACTGCGGGATGAGATTGCCAGAATGAGTGACCCTGACGGAGGGAGCTTTGACTCTCAAAACTTTATTCCTTGGAAATCTCATTGGTCTCTAAGGTGCTAATAGGGTTGCCGGACCCCTGGTCTGGGCGGGGTTTCCCCCTATTTTGGAGGCTCCAATCCGCTGCTGGCCAGCTGGCCTGTAGGGGAAGTCCCAACCCCAAACAGCCCCATCCCACGCAATGTCATTGGTGTGATGATGTCACATGGAAGTGACATCATCACACTGGGGTGTTGCACAGCGACACTCTAGGATTTTGACCGAAACCTCTATGGTAGCCATAGAGTTTTGGCGAAAATGCTAGAGCGTCACCACATGACATCTCTGGCATGATGCTGTCACTTCCGTGTGACATCATCACGCCGATGGCATTGCCCTGCCCTCCCCACTCCCGGAAGGCTCCCTCCCACCCCCTGCCAGCAGGGCAAGTGCACCTGACAACCCTAGCTGCTACGGGACTCGAATCTTGCCCTCCTACTGCAGACCAACACAGCTATCCGTCTGAAAGTGCCCTGACGTAAGAAAGCCACCTCAGCCAAGTTCTACCCTTCCATGACACATAGGGTTGCCAGCTCCGGGTTGGGAAATACCTGGAGGTTTTGGGGGTGGAGTCTGGGGAGGGCAGGGTTTGGGGAGGGGAGGGACTTCAACATGGTATAATGCCATAGAGTCCACCTCCCAAAGTGACCGTTTTCTCCAGGAGACGTGACCTCTGTTGCCTGGAGATCAGTTGTAATGGTGGGTCTCCAGCCACCGCCTGGAGGGTCACCAACTCTAATGACGTAGCCTCCTTCAGGATGTGCCACATGGCCTTGTTTGATTCTCTTTCGATGAATTTTTTGAATCTCCTGGGTTCATCTTTTTCCTCTTTCCACAGTGTGGTTTACAGGGGTCATTTCGTAGAAAAAGAGGTGCAGGAGCTCATTAGCATAGCTTATTTGCATATACCACACCCCCTGACATCACCGGAAGTGTGTCAGAAGGCAACACCCAC